>NW_026912152.1:0-109933 GCF_963662255.1 Cinclus cinclus
ATTCCTTCCCAAGGAGGCGAAGCGCCCTCTACTTCTCGCACCGAGCGCGCTGCTCCTGGCTTTCGCCTCTGCCGCAACGAGCTCGCTACGCGCACTTTTCTTCTCAACCCTGGGTGCCCTTGCCTTCTGCCCTTTCTTGTCTCGTGAATGGAGACGGAAAGCTTCTCGGCTAGAACTCGCCTAGAACAACTGCGGCTGCACATTGAGCTGGCCCGGAACGCCCTGCTGAAACTTGCCTTCTGGCACCACATTCACGGGGCAGCCGTCTTTCTTCGGCCACCTGCCAAGCGGCCCCATATCGCCGCGCTCGTTGCACTCCGCTTGTCAGATTGGCTTCCCGTGGCGCTGATTTCAGCCTGGCCAAATACTAGCGCTCCGGAGAGCTGTCTCGCAGACAATAATGTCCCGGCATAGAAATTTGTCCTGCAATGTTCCCTCCTCTTTTCCCACACTGTGTTGCTCTGATGAATGCCTTGAGCATGGAACGACTTAAGGCAGCAAGTATTCCTCGCCGGCCACCTCTCGCTGTGCAAGAGGTACGCCGTGGACCCTGTGAACGCTGCCAAGCAAAAAGCAGAGCCGTGACCATAAAAGCGAGGAGAGAGCATGCACGAAGCACACTAGTTCTGTCTAGTGCTTTCCGTGCAGAGAGGCGGCAAAGCTGAATGCCGTGTCCGAGCTTGACAACTCGCTGGAGCACAGAAAGCCAAGAATGAAGAGGCGGAACACAGCCTTGGTTTCAGCAGCTTCCGGGACTGCAAAAGTTCACCAATAGCTCTGTCAAAGCAGAACTCGGCTGCGAATGCTCTCGCAGCTTGGGAAAGTTAGGCGCAGCTGTTGACCAGCTCTGCCCGTGGCCACAGGCTGCTTCTTCCACCTTTCACTGGGGCAGAGCTTTTGCGGAACAGAGACGGCATTCTTCCAGTGCGTGTTCTCCAAGGAGCTGTGAAACAGAGCCTAGCACGCTGTCTCGCTGATACTGGCTTTCGGCAAGCAAGCGTGCCGCACCGCCTACATTCTGCACTCTGGCAGCCTAGTTGCCAGCTTTCGACAGGTGCTGTCCTAGCAAGGAAGCTCAGGCAGTCAAAGCCGGCGCAGGGCGGCACCTTTCTGCTTTGCCCGCCTAAGCGGCGTCACACTCCCAAGGATACTGTGTCCTTTCCCTCTGCACTGCGTCTGCCGACGTGCTCTCTGCATCTCGGAGCATAACGGCAAAGGACAACGTTTTTGCACGGCAGGGTAGAAATGGCATTGCTAGCAGGAAAGCTAGATGCCTTGGAACTGCCCGCTTACCCCTTGCCACTCACTTCAGGCTCGTACGCTGAGCAGAACAGCCTGTTGTTCCTGAAGCTTCGCTGGCTGTCGTTCGTGCCCAGACGCGATTTCCTTCCCAAGGAGGCGAAGCGCCCTCTACTTCTCGCACCGAGCGCGCTGCTCCTGGCTTTCGCCTCTGCCGCAACGAGCTCGCTACGCGCACTTTTCTTCTCAACCCTGGGTGCCCTTGCCTTCTGCCTTTCTTGTCTCGTGAATGGAGACGGAAAGCTTCTCGGCTAGAACTCGCCTAGAACAACTGCGGCTGCACATTGAGCTGGCCCGGAACGCCCTGCTGAAACTTGCCTTCTGGCACCACATTCACGGGGCAGCCGTCTTTCTTCGGCCACCTGCCAAGCGGCCCCATATCGCCGCGCTCGTTGCACTCCGCTTGTCAGATTGGCTTCCCGTGGCGCTGATTTCAGCCTGGCCAAATACTAGCGCTCCGGAGAGCTGTCTCGCAGACAATAATGTCCCGGCATAGAAATTTGTCCTGCAATGTTCCCTCCTCTTTTCCCACACTGTGTTGCTCTGATGAATGCCTTGAGCATGGAACGACTTAAGGCAGCAAGTATTCCTCGCCGGCCACCTCTCGCTGTGCAAGAGGTACGCCGTGGACCCTGTGAACGCTGCCAAGCAAAAAGCAGAGCCGTGACCATAAAAGCGAGGAGAGAGCATGCACGAAGCACACTAGTTCTGTCTAGTGCTTTCCGTGCAGAGAGGCGGCAAAGCTGAATGCCGTGTCCGAGCTTGACAACTCGCTGGAGCACAGAAAGCCAAGAATGAAGAGGCGGAACACAGCCTTGGTTTCAGCAGCTTCCGGGACTGCAAAAGTTCACCAATAGCTCTGTCAAAGCAGAACTCGGCTGCGAATGCTCTCGCAGCTTGGGAAAGTTAGGCGCAGCTGTTGACCAGCTCTGCCCGTGGCCACAGGCTGCTTCTTCCACCTTTCACTGGGGCAGAGCTTTTGCGGAACAGAGACGGCATTCTTCCAGTGCGTGTTCTCCAAGGAGCTGTGAAACAGAGCCTAGCACGCTGTCTCGCTGATACTGGCTTTCGGCAAGCAAGCGTGCCGCACCGCCTACATTCTGCACTCTGGCAGCCTAGTTGCCAGCTTTCGACAGGTGCTGTCCTAGCAAGGAAGCTCAGGCAGTCAAAGCCGGCGCAGGGCGGCACCTTTCTGCTTTGCCCGCCTAAGCGGCGTCACACTCCCAAGGATACTGTGTCCTTTCCCTCTGCACTGCGTCTGCCGACGTGCTCTCTGCATCTCGGAGCATAACGGCAAAGGACAACGTTTTGCACGGCAGGGTAGAAATGGCATTGCTAGCAGGAAAGCTAGATGCCTTGGAACTGCCCGCTTACCCCTTGCCACTCACTTCAGGCTCGTACGCTGAGCAGAACAGCCTGTTGTTCCTGAAGCTTCGCTGGCTGTCGTTCGTGCCCAGACGCGATTTCCTTCCAAGGAGGCGAAGCGCCCTCTACTTCTCGCACCGAGCGCGCTGCTCCTGGCTTTCCGCCTCTGCCGCAACGAGCTCGCTACGCGCACTTTTCTTCTCAACCCTGGGTGCCCTTGCCTTCTGCCTTTCTTGTCTCGTGAATGGAGACGGAAAGCTTCTCGGCTAGAACTCGCCTAGAACAACTGCGGCTGCACATTGAGCTGGCCCGGAACGCCCTGCTGAAACTTGCCTTCTGGCACCACATTCACGGGGCAGCCGTCTTCTTCGGCCACCTGCCAAGCGGCCCCATATCGCCGCGCTCGTTGCACTCCGCTTGTCAGATTGGCTTCCCGTGGCGCTGATTTCAGCCTGGCCAAATACTAGCGCTCCGGAGAGCTGTCTCGCAGACAATAATGTCCCGGCATAGAAATTTGTCCTGCAATGTTCCCTCCTCTTTTCCCACACTGTGTTGCTCTGATGAATGCCTTGAGCATGGAACGACTTAAGCCAGCAAGTATTCCTCGCCGGCCACCTCTCGCTGTGCAAGAGGTACGCCGTGGACCCTGTGAACGCTGCCAAGCAAAAAGCAGAGCCGTGACCATAAAAGCGAGGAGAGAGCATGCACGAAGCACACTAGTTCTGTCTAGTGCTTTCCGTGCAGAGAGGCGGCAAAGCTGAATGCCGTGTCCGAGCTTGACAACTCGCTGGAGCACAGAAAGCCAAGAATGAAGAGGCGGAACACAGCCTTGGTTTCAGCAGCTTCCGGGACTGCAAAAGTTCACCAATAGCTCTGTCAAAGCAGAACTCGGCTGCGAATGCTCTCGCAGCTGGGAAAGTTAGGCGCAGCTGTTGACCAGCTCTGCCCGTGGCCACAGGCTGCTTCTTCCACCTTTCACTGGGGCAGAGCTTTTGCGGAACAGAGACGGCATTCTTCCAGTGCGTGTTCTCCAAGGAGCTGTGAAACAGAGCCTAGCACGCTGTCTCGCTGATACTGGCTTTCGGCAAGCAAGCGTGCCGCACCGCCTACATTCTGCACTCTGGCAGCCTAGTTGCCAGCTTTCGACAGGTGCTGTCCTAGCAAGGAAGCTCAGGCAGTCAAAGCCGGCGCAGGGCGGCACCTTTCTGCTTTGCCCGCCTAAGCGGCGTCACACTCCCAAGGATACTGTGTCCTTTCCCTCTGCACTGCGTCTGCCGACGTGCTCTCTGCATCTCGGAGCATAACGGCAAAGGACAACGTTTTGCACGGCAGGGTAGAAATGGCATTGCTAGCAGGAAAGCTAGATGCCTTGGAACTGCCCGCTTACCCTTGCCACTCACTTCAGGCTCGTACGCTGAGCAGAACAGCCTGTTGTTCCTGAAGCTTCGCTGGCTGTCGTTCGTGCCCAGACGCGATTTCCTTCCCAAGGAGGCGAAGCGCCCTCTACTTCTCGCACCGAGCGCGCTGCTCCTGGCTTTCGCCTCTGCCGCAACGAGCTCGCTACGCGCACTTTTCTTCTCAACCCTGGGTGCCCTTGCCTTCTGCCTTTCTTGTCTCGTGAATGGAGACGGAAAGCTTCTCGGCTAGAACTCGCCTAGAACAACTGCGCTGCACATTGAGCTGGCCCGGAACGCCCTGCTGAAACTTGCCTTCTGGCACCACATTCACGGGGCAGCCGTCTTTCTTCGGCCACCTGCCAAGCGGCCCCCATATCGCCGCGCTCGTTGCACTCCGCTTGTCAGATTGGCTTCCCGTGGCGCTGATTTCAGCCTGGCCAAATACTAGCGCTCCGGAGAGCTGTCTCGCAGACAATAATGTCCCGGCATAGAAATTTGTCCTGCAATGTTCCCTCCTCTTTTCCCACACTGTGTTGCTCTGATGAATGCCTTGAGCATGGAACGACTTAAGGCAGCAAGTATTCCTCGCCGGCCACCTCTCGCTGTGCAAGAGGTACGCCGTGGACCCTGTGAACGCTGCCAAGCAAAAAGCAGAGCCGTGACCATAAAAGCGAGGAGAGAGCATGCACGAAGCACACTAGTTCTGTCTAGTGCTTTCCGTGCAGAGAGGCGGCAAAGCTGAATGCCGTGTCCGAGCTTGACAACTCGCTGGAGCACAGAAAGCCAAGAATGAAGAGGCGGAACACAGCCTTGGTTTCAGCAGCTTCCGGGACTGCAAAAGTTCACCAATAGCTCTGTCAAAGCAGAACTCGGCTGCGAATGCTCTCGCAGCTTGGGAAAGTTAGGCGCAGCTGTTGACCAGCTCTGCCCGTGGCCACAGGCTGCTTCTTCCACCTTTCACTGGGGCAGAGCTTTTGCGGAACAGAGACGGCATTCTTCCAGTGCGTGTTCTCCAAGGAGCTGTGAAACAGAGCCTAGCACGCTGTCTCGCTGATACTGGCTTTCGGCAAGCAAGCGTGCCGCACCGCCTACATTCTGCACTCTGGCAGCCTAGTTGCCAGCTTTCGACAGGTGCTGTCCTAGCAAGGAAGCTCAGGCAGTCAAAGCCGGCGCAGGGCGGCACCTTTCTGCTTTGCCCGCCTAAGCGGCGTCACACTCCCAAGGATACTGTGTCCTTTCCCTCTGCACTGCGTCTGCCGACGTGCTCTCTGCATCTCGGAGCATAACGGCAAAGGACAACGTTTTGCACGGCAGGGTAGAAATGGCATTGCTAGCAGGAAAGCTAGATGCCTTGGAACTGCCCGCTTACCCCTTGCCACTCACTTCAGGCTCGTACGCTGAGCAGAACAGCCTGTTGTTCCTGAAGCTTCGCTGGCTGTCGTTCGTGCCCAGACGCGATTTCCTTCCCAAGGAGGCGAAGCGCCCTCTACTTCTCGCACGAGCGCGCTGCTCCTGGCTTTCGCCTCTGCCGCAACGAGCTCGCTACGCGCACTTTTCTTCTCAACCCTGGGTGCCCTTGCCTTCTGCCTTTCTTGTCTCGTGAATGGAGACGGAAAGCTTCTCGGCTAGAACTCGCCTAGAACAACTGCGGCTGCACATTGAGCTGGCCCGGAACGCCCTGCTGAAACTTGCCTTCTGGCACCACATTCACGGGGCAGCCGTCTTTCTTCGGCCACCTGCCAAGCGGCCCCATATCGCCGCGCTCGTTGCACTCCGCTTGTCAGATTGGCTTCCCGTGGCGCTGATTTCAGCCTGGCCAATACTAGCGCTCCGGAGAGCTGTCTCGCAGACAATAATGTCCCGGCATAGAAATTTGTCCTGCAATGTTCCCTCCTCTTTTCCCACACTGTGTTGCTCTGATGAATGCCTTGAGCATGGAACGACTTAAGGCAGCAAGTATTCCTCGCCGGCCACCTCTCGCTGTGCAAGAGGTACGCCGTGGACCCTGTGAACGCTGCCAAGCAAAAAGCAGAGCCGTGACCATAAAAGCGAGGAGAGAGCATGCACGAAGCACACTAGTTCTGTCTAGTGCTTTCCGTGCAGAGAGGCGGCAAAGCTGAATGCCGTGTCCGAGCTTGACAACTCGCTGGAGCACAGAAAGCCAAGAATGAAGAGGCGGAACACAGCCTTGGTTTCAGCAGCTTCCGGGACTGCAAAAGTTCACCAATAGCTCTGTCAAAGCAGAACTCGGCTGCGAATGCTCTCGCAGCTTGGGAAAGTTAGGCGCAGCTGTTGACCAGCTCTGCCCGTGGCCACAGGCTGCTTCTTCACCTTTCACTGGGGCAGAGCTTTTGCGGAACAGAGACGGCATTCTTCCAGTGCGTGTTCTCCAAGGAGCTGTGAAACAGAGCCTAGCACGCTGTCTCGCTGATACTGGCTTTCGGCAAGCAAGCGTGCCGCACCGCCTACATTCTGCACTCTGGCAGCCTAGTTGCCAGCTTTCGACAGGTGCTGTCCTAGCAAGGAAGCTCAGGCAGTCAAAGCCGGCGCAGGGCGGCACCTTTCTGCTTTGCCCGCCTAAGCGGCGTCACACTCCCAAGGATACTGTGTCCTTTCCCTCTGCACTGCGTCTGCCGACGTGCTCTCTGCATCTCGGAGCATAACGGCAAAGGACAACGTTTTGCACGGCAGGGTAGAAATGGCATTGCTAGCAGGAAAGCTAGATGCCTTGGAACTGCCCGCTTACCCCTTGCCACTCACTTCAGGCTCGTACGCTGAGCAGAACAGCCTGTTGTTCCTGAAGCTTCGCTGGCTGTCGTTCGTGCCCAGACGCGATTTCCTTCCCAAGGAGGCGAAGCGCCCTCTACTTCTCGCACCGAGCGCGCTGCTCCTGGCTTTCGCCTCTGCCGCAACGAGCTCGCTACGCGCACTTTTCTTCTCAACCCTGGGTGCCCTTGCCTTCTGCCTTTCTTGTCTCGTGAATGGAGACGGAAAGCTTCTCGGCTAGAACTCGCCTAGAACAACTGCGGCTGCACATTGAGCTGGCCCGGAACGCCCTGCTGAAACTTGCCTTCTGGCACCACATTCACGGGGCAGCCGTCTTTCTTCGGCCACCTGCCAAGCGGCCCCATATCGCCGCGCTCGTTGCACTCCGCTTGTCAGATTGGCTTCCCGTGGCGCTGATTTCAGCCTGGCCAAATACTAGCGCTCCGGAGAGCTGTCTCGCAGACAATAATGTCCCGGCATAGAAATTTGTCCTGCAATGTTCCCTCCTCTTTTCCCACACTGTGTTGCTCTGATGAATGCCTTGAGCATGGAACGACTTAAGCCAGCAAGTATTCCTCGCCGGCCACCTCTCGCTGTGCAAGAGGTACGCCGTGGACCCTGTGAACGCTGCAAGCAAAAAGCAGAGCCGTGACCATAAAAGCGAGGAGAGAGCATGCACGAAGCACACTAGTTCTGTCTAGTGCTTTCCGTGCAGAGAGGCGGCAAAGCTGAATGCCGTGTCCGAGCTTGACAACTCGCTGGAGCACAGAAAGCCAAGAATGAAGAGGCGAACACAGCCTTGGTTTCAGCAGCTTCCGGGACTGCAAAAGTTCACCAATAGCTCTGTCAAAGCAGAACTCGGCTGCGAATGCTCTCGCAGCTTGGGAAAGTTAGGCGCAGCTGTTGACCAGCTCTGCCCGTGGCCACAGGCTGCTTCTTCCACCTTTCACTGGGCAGAGCTTTTGCGGAACAGAGACGGCATTCTTCCAGTGCGTGTTCTCCAAGGAGCTGTGAAACAGAGCCTAGCACGCTGTCTCGCTGATACTGGCTTTCGGCAAGCAAGCGTGCCGCACCGCCTACATTCTGCACTCTGGCAGCCTAGTTGCCAGCTTTCGACAGGTGCTGTCCTAGCAAGGAAGCTCAGGCAAGTCAAAGCCGGCGCAGGGCGGCACCTTTCTGCTTTGCCCGCCTAAGCGGCGTCACACTCCCAAGGATACTGTGTCCTTTCCCTCTGCACTGCGTCTGCCGACGTGCTCTCTGCATCTCGGAGCATAACGGCAAAGGACAACGTTTTGCACGGCAGGGTAGAAATGGCATTGCTAGCAGGAAAGCTAGATGCCTTGGAACTGCCCCGCTTACCCCTTGCCACTCACTTCAGCTCGTACGCTGAGCAGAACAGCCTGTTGTTCCTGAAGCTTCGCTGGCTGTCGTTCGTGCCCAGACGCGATTTCCTTCCCAAGGAGGCGAAGCGCCCTCTACTTCTCGCACCGAGCGCGCTGCTCCTGGCTTTCGCCTCTGCCGCAACGAGCTCGCTACGCGCACTTTTCTTCTCAACCCTGGGTGCCCTTGCCTTCTGCCTTTCTTGTCTCGTGAATGGAGACGGAAAGCTTCTCGGCTAGAACTCGCCTAGAACAACTGCGGCTGCACATTGAGCTGGCCCGGAACGCCCTGCTGAAACTTGCCTTCTGGCACCACATTCACGGGGCAGCCGTCTTTCTTCGGCCACCTGCCAAGCGGCCCCATATCGCCGCGCTCGTTGCACTCCGCTTGTCAGATTGGCTTCCCGTGGCGCTGATTTCAGCCTGGCCAAATACTAGCGCTCCGGAGAGCTGTCTCGCAGACAATAATGTCCCGGCATAGAAATTTGTCCTGCAATGTTCCCTCCTCTTTTCCCACACTGTGTTGCTCTGATGAATGCCTTGAGCATGGAACGACTTAAGGCAGCAAGTATTCCTCGCCGGCCACCTCTCGCTGTGCAAGAGGTACGCCGTGGACCCTGTGAACGCTGCCAAGCAAAAAGCAGAGCCGTGACCATAAAAGCGAGGAGAGAGCATGCACGAAGCACACTAGTTCTGTCTAGTGCTTTCCGTGCAGAGAGGCGGCAAAGCTGAATGCCGT
Source organism: Cinclus cinclus (assembly GCF_963662255.1). Lineage (NCBI taxonomy): Eukaryota > Metazoa > Chordata > Aves > Passeriformes > Cinclidae > Cinclus > Cinclus cinclus. The sequence goes on from NW_026912152.1 coordinate 8,946, forward strand.
GTCCGAGCTTGACAACTCGCTGGAGCACAGAAAGCCAAGAATGAAGAGGCGGAACACAGCCTTGGTTTCAGCAGCTTCCGGGACTGCAAAAGTTCACCAATAGCTCTGTCAAAGCAGAACTCGGCTGCGAATGCTCTCGCAGCTTGGAAAGTTAGGCGCAGCTGTTGACCAGCTCTGCCCGTGGCCACAGGCTGCTTCTTCCACCTTTCACTGGGGCAGAGCTTTTGCGGAACAGAGACGGCATTCTTCCAGTGCGTGTTCTCCAAGGAGCTGTGAAACAGAGCCTAGCACGCTGTCTCGCTGATACTGGCTTTCGGCAAGCAAGCGTGCCGCACCGCCTACATTCTGCACTCTGGCAGCCTAGTTGCCAGCTTTCGACAGGTGCTGTCCTAGCAAGGAAGCTCAGGCAGTCAAAGCCGGCGCAGGGCGGCACCTTTCTGCTTTGCCCGCCTAAGCGGCGTCACACTCCCAAGGATACTGTGTCCTTTCCCTCTGCACTGCGTCTGCCGACGTGCTCTCTGCATCTCGGAGCATAACGGCAAAGGACAACGTTTTGCACGGCAGGGTAGAAATGGCATTGCTAGCAGGAAAGCTAGATGCCTTGGAACTGCCCGCTTACCCCTTGCCACTCACTTCAGGCTCGTACGCTGAGCAGAACAGCCTGTTGTTCCTGAAGCTTCGCTGGCTGTCGTTCGTGCCCAGACGCGATTTCCTTCCCAAGGAGGCGAAGCGCCCTCTACTTCTCGCACCGAGCGCGCTGCTCCTGGCTTTCGCCTCTGCCGCAACGAGCTCGCTACGCGCACTTTTCTTCTCAACCCTGGGTGCCCTTGCCTTCTGCCTTTCTTGTCTCGTGAATGGAGACGGAAAGCTTCTCGGCTAGAACTCGCCTAGAACAACTGCGGCTGCACATTGAGCTGGCCCGGAACGCCCTGCTGAAACTTGCCTTCTGGCACCACATTCACGGGGCAGCCGTCTTTCTTCGGCCACCTGCCAAGCGGCCCCATATCGCCGCGCTCGTTGCACTCCGCTTGTCAGATTGGCTTCCCGTGGCGCTGATTTCAGCCTGGCCAAATACTAGCGCTCCGGAGAGCTGTCTCGCAGACAATAATGTCCCGGCATAGAAATTTGTCCTGCAATGTTCCCTCCTCTTTTCCCACACTGTGTTGCTCTGATGAATGCCTTGAGCATGGAACGACTTAAGCCAGCAAGTATTCCTCGCCGGCCACCTCTCGCTGTGCAAGAGGTACGCCGTGGACCCTGTGAACGCTGCCAAGCAAAAAGCAGAGCCGTGACCATAAAAGCGAGGAGAGAGCATGCACGAAGCACACTAGTTCTGTCTAGTGCTTTCCGTGCAGAGAGGCGGCAAAGCTGAATGCCGTGTCCGAGCTTGACAACTCGCTGGAGCACAGAAAGCCAAGAATGAAGAGGCGGAACACAGCCTTGGTTTCAGCAGCTTCCGGGACTGCAAAAGTTCACCAATAGCTCTGTCAAAGCAGAACTCGGCTGCGAATGCTCTCGCAGCTTGGGAAAGTTAGGCGCAGCTGTTGACCAGCTCTGCCCGTGGCCACAGGCTGCTTCTTCCACCTTTCACTGGGGCAGAGCTTTTGCGGAACAGAGACGGCATTCTTCCAGTGCGTGTTCTCCAAGGAGCTGTGAAACAGAGCCTAGCACGCTGTCTCGCTGATACTGGCTTTCGGCAAGCAAGCGTGCCGCACCGCCTACATTCTGCACTCTGGCAGCCTAGTTGCCAGCTTTCGACAGGTGCTGTCCTAGCAAGGAAGCTCAGGCAGTCAAAGCCGGCGCAGGGCGGCACCTTTCTGCTTTGCCCGCCTAAGCGGCGTCACACTCCCAAGGATACTGTGTCCTTTCCCTCTGCACTGCGTCTGCCGACGTGCTCTCTGCATCTCGGAGCATAACGGCAAAGGACAACGTTTTGCACGGCAGGGTAGAAATGGCATTGCTAGCAGGAAAGCTAGATGCCTTGGAACTGCCCGCTTACCCCTTGCCACTCACTTCAGGCTCGTACGCTGAGCAGAACAGCCTGTTGTTCCTGAAGCTTCGCTGGCTGTCGTTCGTGCCCAGACGCGATTTCCTTCCCAAGGAGGCGAAGCGCCCTCTACTTCTCGCACCGAGCGCGCTGCTCCTGGCTTTCGCCTCTGCCGCAACGAGCTCGCTACGCGCACTTTTCTTCTCAACCCTGGGTGCCCTTGCCTTCTGCCTTTCTTGTCTCGTGAATGGAGACGGAAAGCTTCTCGGCTAGAACTCGCCTAGAACAACTGCGGCTGCACATTGAGCTGGCCCGGAACGCCCTGCTGAAACTTGCCTTCTGGCACCACATTCACGGGCAGCCGTCTTTCTTCGGCCACCTGCCAAGCGGCCCCATATCGCCGCGCTCGTTGCACTCCCGCTTGTCAGATTGGCTTCCCGTGGCGCTGATTTCAGCCTGGCCAAATACTAGCGCTCCGGAGAGCTGTCTCGCAGACAATAATGTCCCGGCATAGAAATTTGTCCTGCAATGTTCCCTCCTCTTTTCCCACACTGTGTTGCTCTGATGAATGCCTTGAGCATGGAACGACTTAAGCCAGCAAGTATTCCTCGCCGGCCACCTCTCGCTGTGCAAGAGGTACGCCGTGGACCCTGTGAACGCTGCCAAGCAAAAAGCAGAGCCGTGACCATAAAAGCGAGGAGAGAGCATGCACGAAGCACACTAGTTCTGTCTAGTGCTTTCCGTGCAGAGAGGCGGCAAAGCTGAATGCCGTGTCCGAGCTTGACAACTCGCTGGAGCACAGAAAGCCAAGAATGAAGAGGCGGAACACAGCCTTGGTTTCAGCAGCTTCCGGGACTGCAAAAGTTCACCAATAGCTCTGTCAAAGCAGAACTCGGCTGCGAATGCTCTCGCAGCTTGGGAAAGTTAGGCGCAGCTGTTGACCAGCTCTGCCCGTGGCCACAGGCTGCTTCTTCCACCTTTCACTGGGGCAGAGCTTTTGCGGAACAGAGACGGCATTCTTCCAGTGCGTGTTCTCCAAGGAGCTGTGAAACAGAGCCTAGCACGCTGTCTCGCTGATACTGGCTTTCGGCAAGCAAGCGTGCCGCACCGCCTACATTCTGCACTCTGGCAGCCTAGTTGCCAGCTTTCGACAGGTGCTGTCCTAGCAAGGAAGCTCAGGCAGTCAAAGCCGGCGCAGGGCGGCACCTTTCTGCTTTGCCCGCCTAAGCGGCGTCACACTCCCAAGGATACTGTGTCCTTTCCCTCTGCACTGCGTCTGCCGACGTGCTCTCTGCATCTCGGAGCATAACGGCAAAGGACAACGTTTTGCACGGCAGGGTAGAAATGGCATTGCTAGCAGGAAAGCTAGATGCCTTGAACTGCCCGCTTACCCCTTGCCACTCACTTCAGGCTCGTACGCTGAGCAGAACAGCCTGTTGTTCCTGAAGCTTCGCTGGCTGTCGTTCGTGCCCAGACGCGATTTCCTTCCCAAGGAGGCGAAGCGCCCTCTACTTCTCGCACCGAGCGCGCTGCTCCTGGCTTTCGCCTCTGCCGCAACGAGCTCGCTACGCGCACTTTTCTTCTCAACCCTGGGTGCCCTTGCCTTCTGCCTTTCTTGTCTCGTGAATGGAGACGGAAAGCTTCTCGGCTAGAACTCGCCTAGAACAACTGCGGCTGCACATTGAGCTGGCCCGGAACGCCCTGCTGAAACTTGCCTTCTGGCACCACATTCACGGGGCAGCCGTCTTTCTTCGGCCACCTGCCAAGCGGCCCCATATCGCCGCGCTCGTTGCACTCCGCTTGTCAGATTGGCTTCCCGTGGCGCTGATTTCAGCCTGGCCAAATACTAGCGCTCCGGAGAGCTGTCTCGCAGACAATAATGTCCCGCATAGAAATTTGTCCTGCAATGTTCCCTCCTCTTTTCCCACACTGTGTTGCTCTGATGAATGCCTTGAGCATGGAACGACTTAAGGCAGCAAGTATTCCTCGCCGGCCACCTCTCGCTGTGCAAGAGGTACGCCGTGGACCCTGTGAACGCTGCCAAGCAAAAAGCAGAGCCGTGACCATAAAAGCGAGGAGAGAGCATGCACGAAGCACACTAGTTCTGTCTAGTGCTTTCCGTGCAGAGAGGCGGCAAAGCTGAATGCCGTGTCCGAGCTTGACAACTCGCTGGAGCACAGAAAGCCAAGAATGAAGAGGCGGAACACAGCCTTGGTTTCAGCAGCTTCCGGGACTGCAAAAGTTCACCAATAGCTCTGTCAAAGCAGAACTCGGCTGCGAATGCTCTCGCAGCTTGGGAAAGTTAGGCGCAGCTGTTGACCAGCTCTGCCCGTGGCCACAGGCTGCTTCTTCCACCTTTCACTGGGGCAGAGCTTTTGCGGAACAGAGACGGCATTCTTCCAGTGCGTGTTCTCCAAGGAGCTGTGAAACAGAGCCTAGCACGCTGTCTCGCTGATACTGGCTTTCGGCAAGCAAGCGTGCCGCACCGCCTACATTCTGCACTCTGGCAGCCTAGTTGCCAGCTTTCGACAGGTGCTGTCCTAGCAAGGAAGCTCAGGCAGTCAAAGCCGGCGCAGGGCGGCACCTTTCTGCTTTGCCCGCCTAAGCGGCGTCACACTCCCAAGGATACTGTGTCCTTTCCCTCTGCACTGCGTCTGCCGACGTGCTCTCTGCATCTCGGAGCATAACGGCAAAGGACAACGTTTTGCACGGCAGGGTAGAAATGGCATTGCTAGCAGGAAAGCTAGATGCCTTGGAACTGCCCGCTTACCCCTTGCCACTCACTTCAGGCTCGTACGCTGAGCAGAACAGCCTGTTGTTCCTGAAGCTTCGCTGGCTGTCGTTCGTGCCCAGACGCGATTTCCTTCCCAAGGAGGCGAAGCGCCCTCTACTTCTCGCACCGAGCGCGCTGCTCCTGGCTTTCGCCTCTGCCGCAACGAGCTCGCTACGCGCACTTTTCTTCTCAACCCTGGGTGCCCTTGCCTTCTGCCTTTCTTGTCTCGTGAATGGAGACGGAAGCTTCTCGGCTAGAACTCGCCTAGAACAACTGCGGCTGCACATTGAGCTGGCCGGAACGCCCTGCTGAAACTTGCCTTCTGGCACCACATTCACGGGGCAGCCGTCTTTCTTCGGCCACCTGCCAAGCGGCCCCATATCGCCGCGCTCGTTGCACTCCGCTTGTCAGATTGGCTTCCCGTGGCGCTGATTTCAGCCTGGCCAAATACTAGCGCTCCGGAGAGCTGTCTCGCAGACAATAATGTCCCGGCATAGAAATTTGTCCTGCAATGTTCCCTCCTCTTTTCCCACACTGTGTTGCTCTGATGAATGCCTTGAGCATGGAACGACTTAAGGCAGCAAGTATTCCTCGCCGGCCACCTCTCGCTGTGCAAGAGGTACGCCGTGGACCCTGTGAACGCTGCCAAGCAAAAAGCAGAGCCGTGACCATAAAAGCGAGGAGAGAGCATGCACGAAGCACACTAGTTCTGTCTAGTGCTTTCCGTGCAGAGAGGCGGCAAAGCTGAATGCCGTGTCCGAGCTTGACAACTCGCTGGAGCACAGAAAGCCAAGAATGAAGAGGCGGAACACAGCCTTGGTTTCAGCAGCTTCCGGGACTGCAAAAGTTCACCAATAGCTCTGTCAAAGCAGAACTCGGCTGCGAATGCTCTCGCAGCTTGGGAAAGTTAGGCGCAGCTGTTGACCAGCTCTGCCCGTGGCCACAGGCTGCTTCTTCCACCTTTCACTGGGGCAGAAGCTTTTGCGGAACAGAGACGGCATTCTTCCAGTGCGTGTTCTCCAAGGAGCTGTGAAACAGAGCCTAGCACGCTGTCTCGCTGATACTGGCTTTCGGCAAGCAAGCGTGCCGCACCGCCTACATTCTGCACTCTGGCAGCCTAGTTGCCAGCTTTCGACAGGTGCTGTCCTAGCAAGGAAGCTCAGGCAGTCAAAGCCGGCGCAGGGCGGCACCTTTCTGCTTTGCCCGCCTAAGCGGCGTCACACTCCCAAGGATACTGTGTCCTTTCCCTCTGCACTGCGTCTGCCGACGTGCTCTCTGCATCTCGAGCATAACGGCAAAGGACAACGTTTTGCACGGCAGGGTAGAAATGGCATTGCTAGCAGGAAAGCTAGATGCCTTGGAACTGCCCGCTTACCCCTTGCCACTCACTTCAGGCTCGTACGCTGAGCAGAACAGCCTGTTGTTCCTGAAGCTTCGCTGGCTGTCGTTCGTGCCCAGACGCGATTTCCTTCCCAAGGAGGCGAAGCGCCCTCTACTTCTCGCACCGAGCGCGCTGCTCCTGGCTTTCGCCTCTGCCGCAACGAGCTCGCTACGCGCACTTTTCTTCTCAACCCTGGGTGCCCTTGCCTTCTGCCTTTCTTGTCTCGTGAATGGAGACGGAAAAGCTTCTCGGCTAGAACTCGCCTAGAACAACTGCGGCTGCACATTGAGCTGGCCCGGAACGCCCTGCTGAAACTTGCCTTCTGGCACCACATTCACGGGGCAGCCGTCTTTCTTCGGCCACCTGCCAAGCGGCCCCATATCGCCGCGCTCGTTGCACTCCGCTTGTCAGATTGGCTTCCCGTGGCGCTGATTTCAGCCTGGCCAAATACTAGCGCTCCGGAGAGCTGTCTCGCAGACAATAATGTCCCGGCATAGAAATTTGTCCTGCAATGTTCCCTCCTCTTTTCCCACACTGTGTTGCTCTGATGAATGCCTTGAGCATGGAACGACTTAAGGCAGCAAGTATTCCTCGCCGGCCACCTCTCGCTGTGCAAGAGGTACGCCGTGGACCCTGTGAACGCTGCCAAGCAAAAAGCAGAGCCGTGACCATAAAAGCGAGGAGAGAGCATGCACGAAGCACACTAGTTCTGTCTAGTGCTTTCCGTGCAGAGAGGCGGCAAAGCTGAATGCCGTGTCCGAGCTTGACAACTCGCTGGAGCACAGAAAGCCAAGAATGAAGAGGCGGAACACAGCCTTGGTTTCAGCAGCTTCCGGGACTGCAAAAGTTCACCAATAGCTCTGTCAAAGCAGAACTCGGCTGCGAATGCTCTCGCAGCTTGGGAAAGTTAGGCGCAGCTGTTGACCAGCTCTGCCCGTGGCCACAGGCTGCTTCTTCCACCTTTCACTGGGGCAGAGCTTTTGCGGAACAGAGACGGCATTCTTCCAGTGCGTGTTCTCCAAGGAGCTGTGAAACAGAGCCTAGCACGCTGTCTCGCTGATACTGGCTTTCGGCAAGCAAGCGTGCCGCACCGCCTACATTCTGCACTCTGGCAGCCTAGTTGCCAGCTTTCGACAGGTGCTGTCCTAGCAAGGAAGCTCAGGCAGTCAAAGCCGGCGCAGGGCGGCACCTTTCTGCTTTGCCCGCCTAAGCGGCGTCACACTCCCAAGGATACTGTGTCCTTTCCCTCTGCACTGCGTCTGCCGACGTGCTCTCTGCATCTCGGAGCATAACGGCAAAGGACAACGTTTTGCACGGCAGGGTAGAAATGGCATTGCTAGCAGGAAAGCTAGATGCCTTGGAACTGCCCGCTTACCCCTTGCCACTCACTTCAGGCTCGTACGCTGAGCAGAACAGCCTGTTGTTCCTGAAGCTTCGCTGGCTGTCGTTCGTGCCCAGACGCGATTTCCTTCCCAAGGAGGCGAAGCGCCCTCTACTTCTCGCACCGAGCGCGCTGCTCCTGGCTTTCGCCTCTGCCGCAACGAGCTCGCTACGCGCACTTTTCTTCTCAACCCTGGGTGCCCTTGCCTTCTGCCTTTCTTGTCTCGTGAATGGAGACGGAAAGCTTCTCGGCTAGAACTCGCCTAGAACAACTGCGGCTGCACATTGAGCTGGCCCGAACGCCCTGCTGAAACTTGCCTTCTGGCACCACATTCACGGGGCAGCCGTCTTTCTTCGGCCACCTGCCAAGCGGCCCCATATCGCCGCGCTCGTTGCACTCCGCTTGTCAGATTGGCTTCCCGTGGCGCTGATTTCAGCCTGGCCAAATACTAGCGCTCCGGAGAGCTGTCTCGCAGACAATAATGTCCCGGCATAGAAATTTGTCCTGCAATGTTCCCTCCTCTTTTCCCACACTGTGTTGCTCTGATGAATGCCTTGAGCATGGAACGACTTAAGGCAGCAAGTATTCCTCGCCGGCCACCTCTCGCTGTGCAAGAGGTACGCCGTGGACCCTGTGAACGCTGCCAAGCAAAAAGCAGAGCCGTGACCATAAAAGCGAGGAGAGAGCATGCACGAAGCACACTAGTTCTGTCTAGTGCTTTCCGTGCAGAGAGGCGGCAAAGCTGAATGCCGTGTCCGAGCTTGACAACTCGCTGGAGCACAGAAAGCCAAGAATGAAGAGGCGGAACACAGCCTTGGTTTCAGCAGCTTCCGGGACTGCAAAAGTTCACCAATAGCTCTGTCAAAGCAGAACTCGGCTGCGAATGCTCTCGCAGCTTGGGAAAGTTAGGCGCAGCTGTTGACCAGCTCTGCCCGTGGCCACAGGCTGCTTCTTCCACCTTTCACTGGGGCAGAGCTTTTGCGGAACAGAGACGGCATTCTTCCAGTGCGTGTTCTCCAAGGAGCTGTGAAACAGAGCCTAGCACGCTGTCTCGCTGATACTGGCTTTCGGCAAGCAAGCGTGCCGCACCGCCTACATTCTGCACTCTGGCAGCCTAGTTGCCAGCTTTCGACAGGTGCTGTCCTAGCAAGGAAGCTCAGGCAGTCAAAGCCGGCGCAGGGCGGCACCTTTCTGCTTTGCCCGCCTAAGCGGCGTCACACTCCCAAGGATACTGTGTCCTTTCCCTCTGCACTGCGTCTGCCGACGTGCTCTCTGCATCTCGGAGCATAACGGCAAAGGACAACGTTTTGCACGGCAGGGTAGAAATGGCATTGCTAGCAGGAAAGCTAGATGCCTTGGAACTGCCCGCTTACCCCTTGCCACTCACTTCAGGCTCGTACGCTGAGCAGAACAGCCTGTTGTTCCTGAAGCTTCGCTGGCTGTCGTTCGTGCCCAGACGCGATTTCCTTCCCAAGGAGGCGAAGCGCCCTCTACTTCTCGCACCGAGCGCGCTGCTCCTGGCTTTCGCCTCTGCCGCAACGAGCTCGCTACGCGCACTTTTCTTCTCAACCCTGGGTGCCCTTGCCTTCTGCCTTTCTTGTCTCGTGAATGGAGACGGAAGCTTCTCGGCTAGAACTCGCCTAGAACAACTGCGGCTGCACATTGAGCTGGCCCGGAACGCCCTGCTGAAACTTGCCTTCTGGCACCACATTCACGGGGCAGCCGTCTTTCTTCGGCCACCTGCCAAGCGGCCCCATATCGCCGCGCTCGTTGCACTCCGCTTGTCAGATTGGCTTCCCGTGGCGCTGATTTCAGCCTGGCCAAATACTAGCGCTCCGGAGAGCTGTCTCGCAGACAATAATGTCCCGGCATAGAAATTTGTCCTGCAATGTTCCATCCTCTTTTCCCACACTGTGTTGCTCTGATGAATGCCTTGAGCATGGAACGACTTAAGGCAGCAAGTATTCCTCGCCGGCCACCTCTCGCTGTGCAAGAGGTACGCCGTGGACCCTGTGAACGCTGCCAAGCAAAAAGCAGAGCCGTGACCATAAAAGCGAGGAGAGAGCATGCACGAAGCACACTAGTTCTGTCTAGTGCTTTCCGTGCAGAGAGGCGGCAAAGCTGAATGCCGTGTCCGAGCTTGACAACTCGCTGGAGCACAGAAAGCCAAGAATGAAGAGGCGGAACACAGCCTTGGTTTCAGCAGCTTCCGGGACTGCAAAAGTTCACCAATAGCTCTGTCAAAGCAGAACTCGGCTGCGAATGCTCTCGCAGCTTGGGAAAGTTAGGCGCAGCTGTTGACCAGCTCTGCCCGTGGCCACAGGCTGCTTCTTCCACCTTTCACTGGGGCAGAGCTTTTGCGGAACAGAGACGGCATTCTTCCAGTGCGTGTTCTCCAAGGAGCTGTGAAACAGAGCCTAGCACGCTGTCTCGCTGATACTGGCTTTCGGCAAGCAAGCGTGCCGCACCGCCTACATTCTGCACTCTGGCAGCCTAGTTGCCAGCTTTCGACAGGTGCTGTCCTAGCAAGGAAGCTCAGGCAGTCAAAGCCGGCGCAGGGCGGCACCTTTCTGCTTTGCCCGCCTAAGCGGCGTCACACTCCCAAGGATACTGTGTCCTTTCCCTCTGCACTGCGTCTGCCGACGTGCTCTCTGCATCTCGGAGCATAACGGCAAAGGACAACGTTTTGCACGGCAGGGTAGAAATGGCATTGCTAGCAGGAAAGCTAGATGCCTTGGAACTGCCCGCTTACCCCTTGCCACTCACTTCAGGCTCGTACGCTGAGCAGAACAGCCTGTTGTTCCTGAAGCTTCGCTGGCTGTCGTTCGTGCCCAGACGCGATTTCCTTCCCAAGGAGGCGAAGCGCCCTCTACTTCTCGCACCGAGCGCGCTGCTCCTGGCTTTCGCCTCTGCCGCAACGAGCTCGCTACGCGCACTTTTCTTCTCAACCCTGGGTGCCCTTGCCTTCTGCCTTTCTTGTCTCGTGAATGGAGACGGAAAGCTTCTCGGCTAGAACTCGCCTAGAACAACTGCGGCTGCACATTGAGCTGGCCCGGAACGCCCTGCTGAAACTTGCCTTCTGGCACCACATTCACGGGGCAGCCGTCTTTCTTCGGCCACCTGCCAAGCGGCCCCATATCGCCGCGCTCGTTGCACTCCGCTTGTCAGATTGGCTTCCCGTGGCGCTGATTTCAGCCTGGCCAAATACTAGCGCTCCGGAGAGCTGTCTCGCAGACAATAATGTCCCGGCATAGAAATTTGTCCTGCAATGTTCCCTCCTCTTTTCCCACACTGTGTTGCTCTGATGAATGCCTTGAGCATGGAACGACTTAAGGCAGCAAGTATTCCTCGCCGGCCACCTCTCGCTGTGCAAGAGGTACGCCGTGGACCCTGTGAACGCTGCCAAGCAAAAAGCAGAGCCGTGACCATAAAAGCGAGGAGAGAGCATGCACGAAGCACACTAGTTCTGTCTAGTGCTTTCCGTGCAGAGAGGCGGCAAAGCTGAATGCCGTGTCCGAGCTTGACAACTCGCTGGAGCACAGAAAGCCAAGAATGAAGAGGCGGAACACAGCCTTGGTTTCAGCAGCTTCCGGGACTGCAAAAGTTCACCAATAGCTCTGTCAAAGCAGAACTCGGCTGCGAATGCTCTCGCAGCTTGGGAAAGTTAGGCGCAGCTGTTGACCAGCTCTGCCCGTGGCCACAGGCTGCTTCTTCCACCTTTCACTGGGGCAGAGCTTTTGCGGAACAGAGACGGCATTCTTCCAGTGCGTGTTCTCCAAGGAGCTGTGAAACAGAGCCTAGCACGCTGTCTCGCTGATACTGGCTTTCGGCAAGCAAGCGTGCCGCACCGCCTACATTCTGCACTCTGGCAGCCTAGTTGCCAGCTTTCGACAGGTGCTGTCCTAGCAAGGAAGCTCAGGCAGTCAAAGCCGGCGCAGGGCGGCACCTTTCTGCTTTGCCCGCCTAAGCGGCGTCACACTCCCAAGGATACTGTGTCCTTTCCCTCTGCACTGCGTCTGCCGACGTGCTCTCTGCATCTCGGAGCATAACGGCAAAGGACAACGTTTTGCACGGCAGGGTAGAAATGGCATTGCTAGCAGGAAAGCTAGATGCCTTGGAACTGCCCGCTTACCCCTTGCCACTCACTTCAGGCTCGTACGCTGAGCAGAACAGCCTGTTGTTCCTGAAGCTTCGCTGGCTGTCGTTCGTGCCCAGACGCGATTTCCTTCCCAAGGAGGCGAAGCGCCCTCTACTTCTCGCACCGAGCGCGCTGCTCCTGGCTTTCGCCTCTGCCGCAACGAGCTCGCTACGCGCACTTTTCTTCTCAACCCTGGGTGCCCTTGCCTTCTGCCTTTCTTGTCTCGTGAATGGAGACGGAAAGCTTCTCGGCTAGAACTCGCCTAGAACAACTGCGGCTGCACATTGAGCTGGCCCGGAACGCCCTGCTGAAACTTGCCTTCTGGCACCACATTCACGGGGCAGCCGTCTTTCTTCGGCCACCTGCCAAGCGGCCCCATATCGCCGCGCTCGTTGCACTCCGCTTGTCAGATTGGCTTCCCGTGGCGCTGATTTCAGCCTGGCCAAATACTAGCGCTCCGGAGAGCTGTCTCGCAGACAATAATGTCCCGGCATAGAAATTTGTCCTGCAATGTTCCCTCCTCTTTTCCCACACTGTGTTGCTCTGATGAATGCCTTGAGCATGGAACGACTTAAGGCAGCAAGTATTCCTCGCCGGCCACCTCTCGCTGTGCAAGAGGTACGCCGTGGACCCTGTGAACGCTGCCAAGCAAAAAGCAGAGCCGTGACCATAAAAGCGAGGAGAGAGCATGCACGAAGCACACTAGTTCTGTCTAGTGCTTTCCGTGCAGAGAGGCGGCAAAGCTGAATGCCGTGTCCGAGCTTGACAACTCGCTGGAGCACAGAAAGCCAAGAATGAAGAGGCGGAACACAGCCTTGGTTTCAGCAGCTTCCGGGACTGCAAAAGTTCACCAATAGCTCTGTCAAAGCAGAACTCGGCTGCGAATGCTCTCGCAGCTTGGGAAAGTTAGGCGCAGCTGTTGACCAGCTCTGCCCGTGGCCACAGGCTGCTTCTTCCACCTTTCACTGGGGCAGAGCTTTTGCGGAACAGAGACGGCATTCTTCCAGTGCGTGTTCTCCAAGGAGCTGTGAAACAGAGCCTAGCACGCTGTCTCGCTGATACTGGCTTTCGGCAAGCAAGCGTGCCGCACCGCCTACATTCTGCACTCTGGCAGCCTAGTTGCCAGCTTTCGACAGGTGCTGTCCTAGCAAGGAAGCTCAGGCAGTCAAAGCCGGCGCAGGGCGGCACCTTTCTGCTTTGCCCGCCTAAGCGGCGTCACACTCCCAAGGATACTGTGTCCTTTCCCTCTGCACTGCGTCTGCCGACGTGCTCTCTGCATCTCGGAGCATAACGGCAAAGGACAACGTTTTGCACGGCAGGGTAGAAATGGCATTGCTAGCAGGAAAGCTAGATGCCTTGGAACTGCCCGCTTACCCCTTGCCACTCACTTCAGGCTCGTACGCTGAGCAGAACAGCCTGTTGTTCCTGAAGCTTCGCTGGCTGTCGTTCGTGCCCAGACGCGATTTCCTTCCCAAGGAGGCGAAGCGCCCTCTACTTCTCGCACCGAGCGCGCTGCTCCTGGCTTTCGCCTCTGCCGCAACGAGCTCGCTACGCGCACTTTTCTTCTCAACCCTGGGTGCCCTTGCCTTCTGCCTTTCTTGTCTCGTGAATGGAGACGGAAAGCTTCTCGGCTAGAACTCGCCTAGAACAACTGCGGCTGCACATTGAGCTGGCCCGGAACGCCCTGCTGAAACTTGCCTTCTGGCACCACATTCACGGGGCAGCCGTCTTTCTTCGGCCACCTGCCAAGCGGCCCCATATCGCCGCGCTCGTTGCACTCCGCTTGTCAGATTGGCTTCCCGTGGCGCTGATTTCAGCCTGGCCAAATACTAGCGCTCCGGAGAGCTGTCTCGCAGACAATAATGTCCCGGCATAGAAATTTGTCCTGCAATGTTCCCTCCTCTTTTCCCACACTGTGTTGCTCTGATGAATGCCTTGAGCATGGAACGACTTAAGGCAGCAAGTATTCCTCGCCGGCCACCTCTCGCTGTGCAAGAGGTACGCCGTGGACCCTGTGAACGCTGCCAAGCAAAAAGCAGAGCCGTGACCATAAAAGCGAGGAGAGAGCATGCACGAAGCACACTAGTTCTGTCTAGTGCTTTCCGTGCAGAGAGGCGGCAAAGCTGAATGCCGTGTCCGAGCTTGACAACTCGCTGGAGCACAGAAAGCCAAGAATGAAGAGGCGGAACACAGCCTTGGTTTCAGCAGCTTCCGGGACTGCAAAAGTTCACCAATAGCTCTGTCAAAGCAGAACTCGGCTGCGAATGCTCTCGCAGCTTGGGAAAGTTAGGCGCAGCTGTTGACCAGCTCTGCCCGTGGCCACAGGCTGCTTCTTCCACCTTTCACTGGGGCAGAGCTTTTGCGGAACAGAGACGGCATTCTTCCAGTGCGTGTTCTCCAAGGAGCTGTGAAACAGAGCCTAGCACGCTGTCTCGCTGATACTGGCTTTCGGCAAGCAAGCGTGCCGCACCGCCTACATTCTGCACTCTGGCAGCCTAGTTGCCAGCTTTCGACAGGTGCTGTCCTAGCAAGGAAGCTCAGGCAGTCAAAGCCGGCGCAGGGCGGCACCTTTCTGCTTTGCCCGCCTAAGCGGCGTCACACTCCCAAGGATACTGTGTCCTTTCCCTCTGCACTGCGTCTGCCGACGTGCTCTCTGCATCTCGGAGCATAACGGCAAAGGACAACGTTTTGCACGGCAGGGTAGAAATGGCATTGCTAGCAGGAAAGCTAGATGCCTTGGAACTGCCCGCTTACCCCTTGCCACTCACTTCAGGCTCGTACGCTGAGCAGAACAGCCTGTTGTTCCTGAAGCTTCGCTGGCTGTCGTTCGTGCCCAGACGCGATTTCCTTCCCAAGGAGGCGAAGCGCCCTCTACTTCTCGCACCGAGCGCGCTGCTCCTGGCTTTCGCCTCTGCCGCAACGAGCTCGCTACGCGCACTTTTCTTCTCAACCCTGGGTGCCCTTGCCTTCTGCCTTTCTTGTCTCGTGAATGGAGACGGAAAGCTTCTCGGCTAGAACTCGCCTAGAACAACTGCGGCTGCACATTGAGCTGGCCCGGAACGCCCTGCTGAAACTTGCCTTCTGGCACCACATTCACGGGGCAGCCGTCTTTCTTCGGCCACCTGCCAAGCGGCCCCATATCGCCGCGCTCGTTGCACTCCGCTTGTCAGATTGGCTTCCCGTGGCGCTGATTTCAGCCTGGCCAAATACTAGCGCTCCGGAGAGCTGTCTCGCAGACAATAATGTCCCGGCATAGAAATTTGTCCTGCAATGTTCCCTCCTCTTTTCCCACACTGTGTTGCTCTGATGAATGCCTTGAGCATGGAACGACTTAAGGCAGCAAGTATTCCTCGCCGGCCACCTCTCGCTGTGCAAGAGGTACGCCGTGGACCCTGTGAACGCTGCCAAGCAAAAAGCAGAGCCGTGACCATAAAAGCGAGGAGAGAGCATGCACGAAGCACACTAGTTCTGTCTAGTGCTTTCCGTGCAGAGAGGCGGCAAAGCTGAATGCCGTGTCCGAGCTTGACAACTCGCTGGAGCACAGAAAGCCAAGAATGAAGAGGCGGAACACAGCCTTGGTTTCAGCAGCTTCCGGGACTGCAAAAGTTCACCAATAGCTCTGTCAAAGCAGAACTCGGCTGCGAATGCTCTCGCAGCTTGGGAAAGTTAGGCGCAGCTGTTGACCAGCTCTGCCCGTGGCCACAGGCTGCTTCTTCCACCTTTCACTGGGGCAGAGCTTTTGCGGAACAGAGACGGCATTCTTCCAGTGCGTGTTCTCCAAGGAGCTGTGAAACAGAGCCTAGCACGCTGTCTCGCTGATACTGGCTTTCGGCAAGCAAGCGTGCCGCACCGCCTACATTCTGCACTCTGGCAGCCTAGTTGCCAGCTTTCGACAGGTGCTGTCCTAGCAAGGAAGCTCAGGCAGTCAAAGCCGGCGCAGGGCGGCACCTTTCTGCTTTGCCCGCCTAAGCGGCGTCACACTCCCAAGGATACTGTGTCCTTTCCCTCTGCACTGCGTCTGCCGACGTGCTCTCTGCATCTCGGAGCATAACGGCAAAGGACAACGTTTTGCACGGCAGGGTAGAAATGGCATTGCTAGCAGGAAAGCTAGATGCCTTGGAACTGCCCGCTTACCCCTTGCCACTCACTTCAGGCTCGTACGCTGAGCAGAACAGCCTGTTGTTCCTGAAGCTTCGCTGGCTGTCGTTCGTGCCCAGACGCGATTTCCTTCCCAAGGAGGCGAAGCGCCCTCTACTTCTCGCACCGAGCGCGCTGCTCCTGGCTTTCGCTTCTGCCGCAACGAGCTCGCTACGCGCACTTTTCTTCTCAACCCTGTGCGCCCTTGCCTTCTGCCTTTCTTGTCTCGTGAATGGAGACGGAAAGCTTCTCGGCTAGAACTCGCCTAGAACAACTGCGGCTGCACATTGAGCTGGCCCGGAACGCCCTGCTGAAACTTGCCTTCTGGCACCACATTCACGGGGCAGCCGTCTTTCTTCGGCCACCTGCCAAGCGGCCCCATATCGCCGCGCTCGTTGCACTCCGCTTGTCAGATTGGCTTCCCGTGGCGCTGATTTCAGCCTGGCCAAATACTAGCGCTCCGGAGAGCTGTCTCGCAGACAATAATGTCCCGGCATAGAAATTTGTCCTGCAATGTTCCCTCCTCTTTTCCCACACTGTGTTGCTCTGATGAATGCCTTGAGCATGGAACGACTTAAGGCAGCAAGTATTCCTCGCCGGCCACCTCTCGCTGTGCAAGAGGTACGCCGTGGACCCTGTGAACGCTGCCAAGCAAAAAGCAGAGCCGTGACCATAAAAGCGAGGAGAGAGCATGCACGAAGCACACTAGTTCTGTCTAGTGCTTTCCGTGCAGAGAGGCGGCAAAGCTGAATGCCGTGTCCGAGCTTGACAACTCGCTGGAGCACAGAAAGCCAAGAATGAAGAGGCGGAACACAGCCTTGGTTTCAGCAGCTTCCGGGACTGCAAAAGTTCACCAATAGCTCTGTCAAAGCAGAACTCGGCTGCGAATGCTCTCGCAGCTTGGGAAAGTTAGGCGCAGCTGTTGACCAGCTCTGCCCGTGGCCACAGGCTGCTTCTTCCACCTTTCACTGGGGCAGAGCTTTTGCGGAACAGAGACGGCATTCTTCCAGTGCGTGTTCTCCAAGGAGCTGTGAAACAGAGCCTAGCACGCTGTCTCGCTGATACTGGCTTTCGGCAAGCAAGCGTGCCGCACCGCCTACATTCTGCACTCTGGCAGCCTAGTTGCCAGCTTTCGGCAGCTGCTGTCCTAGCAAGGAAGCTCAGGCAGTCAAAGCCGGCGCAGGGCGGCACCTTTCTGCTTTGCCCGCCTAAGCGGCGTCACACTCCCAAGGATACTGTGTCCTTTCCCTCTGCACTGCGTCTGCCGACGTGCTCTCTGCATCTCGGAGCATAACGGCAAAGGACAACGTTTTGCACGGCAGGGTAGAAATGGCATTGCTAGCAGGAAAGCTAGATGCCTTGGAACTGCCCGCTTACCCCTTGCCACTCACTTCAGGCTCGTACGCTGAGCAGAACAGCCTGTTGTTCCTGAAGCTTCGCTGGCTGTCGTTCGTGCCCAGACGCGATTTCCTTCCCAAGGAGGCGAAGCGCCCTCTACTTCTCGCACCGAGCGCGCTGCTCCTGGCTTTCGCCTCTGCCGCAACGAGCTCGCTACGCGCACTTTTCTTCTCAACCCTGGGTGCCCTTGCCTTCTGCCTTTCTTGTCTCGTGAATGGAGACGGAAAGCTTCTCGGCTAGAACTCGCCTAGAACAACTGCGGCTGCACATTGAGCTGGCCCGGAACGCCCTGCTGAAACTTGCCTTCTGGCACCACATTCACGGGGCAGCCGTCTTTCTTCGGCCACCTGCCAAGCGGCCCCATATCGCCGCGCTCGTTGCACTCCGCTTGTCAGATTGGCTTCCCGTGGCGCTGATTTCAGCCTGGCCAAATACTAGCGCTCCGGAGAGCTGTCTCGCAGACAATAATGTCCCGGCATAGAAATTTGTCCTGCAATGTTCCCTCCTCTTTTCCCACACTGTGTTGCTCTGATGAATGCCTTGAGCATGGAACGACTTAAGGCAGCAAGTATTCCTCGCCGGCCACCTCTCGCTGTGCAAGAGGTACGCCGTGGACCCTGTGAACGCTGCCAAGCAAAAAGCAGAGCCGTGACCATAAAAGCGAGGAGAGAGCATGCACGAAGCACACTAGTTCTGTCTAGTGCTTTCCGTGCAGAGAGGCGGCAAAGCTGAATGCCGTGTCCGAGCTTGACAACTCGCTGGAGCACAGAAAGCCAAGAATGAAGAGGCGGAACACAGCCTTGGTTTCAGCAGCTTCCGGGACTGCAAAAGTTCACCAATAGCTCTGTCAAAGCAGAACTCGGCTGCGAATGCTCTCGCAGCTTGGGAAAGTTAGGCGCAGCTGTTGACCAGCTCTGCCCGTGGCCACAGGCTGCTTCTTCCACCTTTCACTGGGGCAGAGCTTTTGCGGAACAGAGACGGCATTCTTCCAGTGCGTGTTCTCCAAGGAGCTGTGAAACAGAGCCTAGCACGCTGTCTCGCTGATACTGGCTTTCGGCAAGCAAGCGTGCCGCACCGCCTACATTCTGCACTCTGGCAGCCTAGTTGCCAGCTTTCGACAGGTGCTGTCCTAGCAAGGAAGCTCAGGCAGTCAAAGCCGGCGCAGGGCGGCACCTTTCTGCTTTGCCCGCCTAAGCGGCGTCACACTCCCAAGGATACTGTGTCCTTTCCCTCTGCACTGCGTCTGCCGACGTGCTCTCTGCATCTCGGAGCATAACGGCAAAGGACAACGTTTTGCACGGCAGGGTAGAAATGGCATTGCTAGCAGGAAAGCTAGATGCCTTGGAACTGCCCGCTTACCCCTTGCCACTCACTTCAGGCTCGTACGCTGAGCAGAACAGCCTGTTGTTCCTGAAGCTTCGCTGGCTGTCGTTCGTGCCCAGACGCGATTTCCTTCCCAAGGAGGCGAAGCGCCCTCTACTTCTCGCACCGAGCGCGCTGCTCCTGGCTTTCGCCTCTGCCGCAACGAGCTCGCTACGCGCACTTTTCTTCTCAACCCTGGGTGCCCTTGCCTTCTGCCTTTCTTGTCTCGTGAATGGAGACGGAAAGCTTCTCGGCTAGAACTCGCCTAGAACAACTGCGGCTGCACATTGAGCTGGCCCGGAACGCCCTGCTGAAACTTGCCTTCTGGCACCACATTCACGGGGCAGCCGTCTTTCTTCGGCCACCTGCCAAGCGGCCCCATATCGCCGCGCTCGTTGCACTCCGCTTGTCAGATTGGCTTCCCGTGGCGCTGATTTCAGCCTGGCCAAATACTAGCGCTCCGGAGAGCTGTCTCGCAGACAATAATGTCCCGGCATAGAAATTTGTCCTGCAATGTTCCCTCCTCTTTTCCCACACTGTGTTGCTCTGATGAATGCCTTGAGCATGGAACGACTTAAGGCAGCAAGTATTCCTCGCCGGCCACCTCTCGCTGTGCAAGAGGTACGCCGTGGACCCTGTGAACGCTGCCAAGCAAAAAGCAGAGCCGTGACCATAAAAGCGAGGAGAGAGCATGCACGAAGCACACTAGTTCTGTCTAGTGCTTTCCGTGCAGAGAGGCGGCAAAGCTGAATGCCGTGTCCGAGCTTGACAACTCGCTGGAGCACAGAAAGCCAAGAATGAAGAGGCGGAACACAGCCTTGGTTTCAGCAGCTTCCGGGACTGCAAAAGTTCACCAATAGCTCTGTCAAAGCAGAACTCGGCTGCGAATGCTCTCGCAGCTTGGGAAAGTTAGGCGCAGCTGTTGACCAGCTCTGCCCGTGGCCACAGGCTGCTTCTTCCACCTTTCACTGGGGCAGAGCTTTTGCGGAGCAGAGACGGCATTCTTCCAGTGCGTGTTCTCCAAGGAGCTGTGAAACAGAGCCTAGCACGCTGTCTCGCTGATACTGGCTTTCGGCAAGCAAGCGTGCCGCACCGCCTACATTCTGCACTCTGGCAGCCTAGTTGCCAGCTTTCGACAGGTGCTGTCCTAGCAAGGAAGCTCAGGCAGTCAAAGCCGGCGCAGGGCGGCACCTTTCTGCTTTGCCCGCCTAAGCGGCGTCACACTCCCAAGGATACTGTGTCCTTTCCCTCTGCACTGCGTCTGCCGACGTGCTCTCTGCATCTCGGAGCATAACGGCAAAGGACAACGTTTTGCACGGCAGGGTAGAAATGGCATTGCTAGCAGGAAAGCTAGATGCCTTGGAACTGCCCGCTTACCCCTTGCCACTCACTTCAGGCTCGTACGCTGAGCAGAACAGCCTGTTGTTCCTGAAGCTTCGCTGGCTGTCGTTCGTGCCCAGACGCGATTTCCTTCCCAAGGAGGCGAAGCGCCCTCTACTTCTCGCACCGAGCGCGCTGCTCCTGGCTTTCGCCTCTGCCGCAACGAGCTCGCTACGCGCACTTTTCTTCTCAACCCTGTGCGCCCTTGCCTTCTGCCTTTCTTGTCTCGTGAATGGAGACGGAAAGCTTCTCGGCTAGAACTCGCCTAGAACAACTGCGGCTGCACATTGAGCTGGCCCGGAACGCCCTGCTGAAACTTGCCTTCTGGCACCACATTCACGGGGCAGCCGTCTTTCTTCGGCCACCTGCCAAGCGGCCCCATATCGCCGCGCTCGTTGCACTCCGCTTGTCAGATTGGCTTCCCGTGGCGCTGATTTCAGCCTGGCCAAATACTAGCGCTCCGGAGAGCTGTCTCGCAGACAATAATGTCCCGGCATAGAAATTTGTCCTGCAATGTTCCCTCCTCTTTTCCCACACTGTGTTGCTCTGATGAATGCCTTGAGCATGGAACGACTTAAGCCAGCAAGTATTCCTCGCCGGCCACCTCTCGCTGTGCAAGAGGTACGCCGTGGACCCTGTGAACGCTGCCAAGCAAAAAGCAGAGCCGTGACCATAAAAGCGAGGAGAGAGCATGCACGAAGCACACTAGTTCTGTCTAGTGCTTTCCGTGCAGAGAGGCGGCAAAGCTGAATGCCGTGTCCGAGCTTGACAACTCGCTGGAGCACAGAAAGCCAAGAATGAAGAGGCGGAACACAGCCTTGGTTTCAGCAGCTTCCGGGACTGCAAAAGTTCACCAATAGCTCTGTCAAAGCAGAACTCGGCTGCGAATGCTCTCGCAGCTTGGGAAAGTTAGGCGCAGCTGTTGACCAGCTCTGCCCGTGGCCACAGGCTGCTTCTTCCACCTTTCACTGGGGCAGAGCTTTTGCGGAACAGAGACGGCATTCTTCCAGTGCGTGTTCTCCAAGGAGCTGTGAAACAGAGCCTAGCACGCTGTCTCGCTGATACTGGCTTTCGGCAAGCAAGCGTGCCGCACCGCCTACATTCTGCACTCTGGCAGCCTAGTTGCCAGCTTTCGACAGGTGCTGTCCTAGCAAGGAAGCTCAGGCAGTCAAAGCCGGCGCAGGGCGGCACCTTTCTGCTTTGCCCGCCTAAGCGGCGTCACACTCCCAAGGATACTGTGTCCTTTCCCTCTGCACTGCGTCTGCCGACGTGCTCTCTGCATCTCGGAGCATAACGGCAAAGGACAACGTTTTGCACGGCAGGGTAGAAATGGCATTGCTAGCAGGAAAGCTAGATGCCTTGGAACTGCCCGCTTACCCCTTGCCACTCACTTCAGGCTCGTACGCTGAGCAGAACAGCCTGTTGTTCCTGAAGCTTCGCTGGCTGTCGTTCGTGCCCAGACGCGATTTCCTTCCCAAGGAGGCGAAGCGCCCTCTACTTCTCGCACCGAGCGCGCTGCTCCTGGCTTTCGCCTCTGCCGCAACGAGCTCGCTACGCGCACTTTTCTTCTCAACCCTGGGTGCCCTTGCCTTCTGCCTTTCTTGTCTCGTGAATGGAGACGGAAAGCTTCTCGGCTAGAACTCGCCTAGAACAACTGCGGCTGCACATTGAGCTGGCCCGGAACGCCCTGCTGAAACTTGCCTTCTGGCACCACATTCACGGGGCAGCCGTCTTTCTTCGGCCACCTGCCAAGCGGCCCCATATCGCCGCGCTCGTTGCACTCCGCTTGTCAGATTGGCTTCCCGTGGCGCTGATTTCAGCCTGGCCAAATACTAGCGCTCCGGAGAGCTGTCTCGCAGACAATAATGTCCCGGCATAGAAATTTGTCCTGCAATGTTCCCTCCTCTTTTCCCACACTGTGTTGCTCTGATGAATGCCTTGAGCATGGAACGACTTAAGGCAGCAAGTATTCCTCGCCGGCCACCTCTCGCTGTGCAAGAGGTACGCCGTGGACCCTGTGAACGCTGCCAAGCAAAAAGCAGAGCCGTGACCATAAAAGCGAGGAGAGAGCATGCACGAAGCACACTAGTTCTGTCTAGTGCTTTCCGTGCAGAGAGGCGGCAAAGCTGAATGCCGTGTCCGAGCTTGACAACTCGCTGGAGCACAGAAAGCCAAGAATGAAGAGGCGGAACACAGCCTTGGTTTCAGCAGCTTCCGGGACTGCAAAAGTTCACCAATAGCTCTGTCAAAGCAGAACTCGGCTGCGAATGCTCTCGCAGCTTGGGAAAGTTAGGCGCAGCTGTTGACCAGCTCTGCCCGTGGCCACAGGCTGCTTCTTCCACCTTTCACTGGGGCAGAGCTTTTGCGGAACAGAGACGGCATTCTTCCAGTGCGTGTTCTCCAAGGAGCTGTGAAACAGAGCCTAGCACGCTGTCTCGCTGATACTGGCTTTCGGCAAGCAAGCGTGCCGCACCGCCTACATTCTGCACTCTGGCAGCCTAGTTGCCAGCTTTCGACAGGTGCTGTCCTAGCAAGGAAGCTCAGGCAGTCAAAGCCGGCGCAGGGCGGCACCTTTCTGCTTTGCCCGCCTAAGCGGCGTCACACTCCCAAGGATACTGTGTCCTTTCCCTCTGCACTGCGTCTGCCGACGTGCTCTCTGCATCTCGGAGCATAACGGCAAAGGACAACGTTTTGCACGGCAGGGTAGAAATGGCATTGCTAGCAGGAAAGCTAGATGCCTTGGAACTGCCCGCTTACCCCTTGCCACTCACTTCAGGCTCGTACGCTGAGCAGAACAGCCTGTTGTTCCTGAAGCTTCGCTGGCTGTCGTTCGTGCCCAGACGCGATTTCCTTCCCAAGGAGGCGAAGCGCCCTCTACTTCTCGCACCGAGCGCGCTGCTCCTGGCTTTCGCCTCTGCCGCAACGAGCTCGCTACGCGCACTTTTCTTCTCAACCCTGTGCGCCCTTGCCTTCTGCCTTTCTTGTCTCGTGAATGGAGACGGAAAGCTTCTCGGCTAGAACTCGCCTAGAACAACTGCGGCTGCACATTGAGCTGGCCCGGAACGCCCTGCTGAAACTTGCCTTCTGGCACCACATTCACGGGGCAGCCGTCTTTCTTCGGCCACCTGCCAAGCGGCCCCATATCGCCGCGCTCGTTGCACTCCGCTTGTCAGATTGGCTTCCCGTGGCGCTGATTTCAGCCTGGCCAAATACTAGCGCTCCGGAGAGCTGTCTCGCAGACAATAATGTCCCGGCATAGAAATTTGTCCTGCAATGTTCCCTCCTCTTTTCCCACACTGTGTTGCTCTGATGAATGCCTTGAGCATGGAACGACTTAAGGCAGCAAGTATTCCTCGCCGGCCACCTCTCGCTGTGCAAGAGGTACGCCGTGGACCCTGTGAACGCTGCCAAGCAAAAAGCAGAGCCGTGACCATAAAAGCGAGGAGAGAGCATGCACGAAGCACACTAGTTCTGTCTAGTGCTTTCCGTGCAGAGAGGCGGCAAAGCTGAATGCCGTGTCCGAGCTTGACAACTCGCTGGAGCACAGAAAGCCAAGAATGAAGAGGCGGAACACAGCCTTGGTTTCAGCAGCTTCCGGGACTGCAAAAGTTCACCAATAGCTCTGTCAAAGCAGAACTCGGCTGCGAATGCTCTCGCAGCTTGGGAAAGTTAGGCGCAGCTGTTGACCAGCTCTGCCCGTGGCCACAGGCTGCTTCTTCCACCTTTCACTGGGGCAGAGCTTTTGCGGAACAGAGACGGCATTCTTCCAGTGCGTGTTCTCCAAGGAGCTGTGAAACAGAGCCTAGCACGCTGTCTCGCTGATACTGGCTTTCGGCAAGCAAGCGTGCCGCACCGCCTACATTCTGCACTCTGGCAGCCTAGTTGCCAGCTTTCGACAGGTGCTGTCCTAGCAAGGAAGCTCAGGCAGTCAAAGCCGGCGCAGGGCGGCACCTTTCTGCTTTGCCCGCCTAAGCGGCGTCACACTCCCAAGGATACTGTGTCCTTTCCCTCTGCACTGCGTCTGCCGACGTGCTCTCTGCATCTCGGAGCATAACGGCAAAGGACAACGTTTTGCACGGCAGGGTAGAAATGGCATTGCTAGCAGGAAAGCTAGATGCCTTGGAACTGCCCGCTTACCCCTTGCCACTCACTTCAGGCTCGTACGCTGAGCAGAACAGCCTGTTGTTCCTGAAGCTTCGCTGGCTGTCGTTCGTGCCCAGACGCGATTTCCTTCCCAAGGAGGCGAAGCGCCCTCTACTTCTCGCACCGAGCGCGCTGCTCCTGGCTTTCGCCTCTGCCGCAACGAGCTCGCTACGCGCACTTTTCTTCTCAACCCTGGGTGCCCTTGCCTTCTGCCTTTCTTGTCTCGTGAATGGAGACGGAAAGCTTCTCGGCTAGAACTCGCCTAGAACAACTGCGGCTGCACATTGAGCTGGCCCGGAACGCCCTGCTGAAACTTGCCTTCTGGCACCACATTCACGGGGCAGCCGTCTTTCTTCGGCCACCTGCCAAGCGGCCCCATATCGCCGCGCTCGTTGCACTCCGCTTGTCAGATTGGCTTCCCGTGGCGCTGATTTCAGCCTGGCCAAATACTAGCGCTCCGGAGAGCTGTCTCGCAGACAATAATGTCCCGGCATAGAAATTTGTCCTGCAATGTTCCCTCCTCTTTTCCCACACTGTGTTGCTCTGATGAATGCCTTGAGCATGGAACGACTTAAGGCAGCAAGTATTCCTCGCCGGCCACCTCTCGCTGTGCAAGAGGTACGCCGTGGACCCTGTGAACGCTGCCAAGCAAAAAGCAGAGCCGTGACCATAAAAGCGAGGAGAGAGCATGCACGAAGCACACTAGTTCTGTCTAGTGCTTTCCGTGCAGAGAGGCGGCAAAGCTGAATGCCGTGTCCGAGCTTGACAACTCGCTGGAGCACAGAAAGCCAAGAATGAAGAGGCGGAACACAGCCTTGGTTTCAGCAGCTTCCGGGACTGCAAAAGTTCACCAATAGCTCTGTCAAAGCAGAACTCGGCTGCGAATGCTCTCGCAGCTTGGGAAAGTTAGGCGCAGCTGTTGACCAGCTCTGCCCGTGGCCACAGGCTGCTTCTTCCACCTTTCACTGGGGCAGAGCTTTTGCGGAACAGAGACGGCATTCTTCCAGTGCGTGTTCTCCAAGGAGCTGTGAAACAGAGCCTAGCACGCTGTCTCGCTGATACTGGCTTTCGGCAAGCAAGCGTGCCGCACCGCCTACATTCTGCACTCTGGCAGCCTAGTTGCCAGCTTTCGACAGGTGCTGTCCTAGCAAGGAAGCTCAGGCAGTCAAAGCCGGCGCAGGGCGGCACCTT
Organism: Cinclus cinclus; assembly: GCF_963662255.1. Classification (NCBI taxonomy): domain Eukaryota; kingdom Metazoa; phylum Chordata; class Aves; order Passeriformes; family Cinclidae; genus Cinclus; species Cinclus cinclus. The sequence continues at coordinate 34,217 of NW_026912152.1, forward strand.
TCTGCTTTGCCCGCCTAAGCGGCGTCACACTCCCAAGGATACTGTGTCCTTTCCCTCTGCACTGCGTCTGCCGACGTGCTCTCTGCATCTCGGAGCATAACGGCAAAGGACAACGTTTTGCACGGCAGGGTAGAAATGGCATTGCTAGCAGGAAAGCTAGATGCCTTGGAACTGCCCGCTTACCCCTTGCCACTCACTTCAGGCTCGTACGCTGAGCAGAACAGCCTGTTGTTCCTGAAGCTTCGCTGGCTGTCGTTCGTGCCCAGACGCGATTTCCTTCCCAAGGAGGCGAAGCGCCCTCTACTTCTCGCACCGAGCGCGCTGCTCCTGGCTTTCGCCTCTGCCGCAACGAGCTCGCTACGCGCACTTTTCTTCTCAACCCTGGGTGCCCTTGCCTTCTGCCTTTCTTGTCTCGTGAATGGAGACGGAAAGCTTCTCGGCTAGAACTCGCCTAGAACAACTGCGGCTGCACATTGAGCTGGCCCGGAACGCCCTGCTGAAACTTGCCTTCTGGCACCACATTCACGGGGCAGCCGTCTTTCTTCGGCCACCTGCCAAGCGGCCCCATATCGCCGCGCTCGTTGCACTCCGCTTGTCAGATTGGCTTCCCGTGGCGCTGATTTCAGCCTGGCCAAATACTAGCGCTCCGGAGAGCTGTCTCGCAGACAATAATGTCCCGGCATAGAAATTTGTCCTGCAATGTTCCCTCCTCTTTTCCCACACTGTGTTGCTCTGATGAATGCCTTGAGCATGGAACGACTTAAGGCAGCAAGTATTCCTCGCCGGCCACCTCTCGCTGTGCAAGAGGTACGCCGTGGACCCTGTGAACGCTGCCAAGCAAAAAGCAGAGCCGTGACCATAAAAGCGAGGAGAGAGCATGCACGAAGCACACTAGTTCTGTCTAGTGCTTTCCGTGCAGAGAGGCGGCAAAGCTGAATGCCGTGTCCGAGCTTGACAACTCGCTGGAGCACAGAAAGCCAAGAATGAAGAGGCGGAACACAGCCTTGGTTTCAGCAGCTTCCGGGACTGCAAAAGTTCACCAATAGCTCTGTCAAAGCAGAACTCGGCTGCGAATGCTCTCGCAGCTTGGGAAAGTTAGGCGCAGCTGTTGACCAGCTCTGCCCGTGGCCACAGGCTGCTTCTTCCACCTTTCACTGGGGCAGAGCTTTTGCGGAACAGAGACGGCATTCTTCCAGTGCGTGTTCTCCAAGGAGCTGTGAAACAGAGCCTAGCACGCTGTCTCGCTGATACTGGCTTTCGGCAAGCAAGCGTGCCGCACCGCCTACATTCTGCACTCTGGCAGCCTAGTTGCCAGCTTTCGACAGGTGCTGTCCTAGCAAGGAAGCTCAGGCAGTCAAAGCCGGCGCAGGGCGGCACCTTTCTGCTTTGCCCGCCTAAGCGGCGTCACACTCCCAAGGATACTGTGTCCTTTCCCTCTGCACTGCGTCTGCCGACGTGCTCTCTGCATCTCGGAGCATAACGGCAAAGGACAACGTTTTGCACGGCAGGGTAGAAATGGCATTGCTAGCAGGAAAGCTAGATGCCTTGGAACTGCCCGCTTACCCCTTGCCACTCACTTCAGGCTCGTACGCTGAGCAGAACAGCCTGTTGTTCCTGAAGCTTCGCTGGCTGTCGTTCGTGCCCAGACGCGATTTCCTTCCCAAGGAGGCGAAGCGCCCTCTACTTCTCGCACCGAGCGCGCTGCTCCTGGCTTTCGCCTCTGCCGCAACGAGCTCGCTACGCGCACTTTTCTTCTCAACCCTGGGTGCCCTTGCCTTCTGCCTTTCTTGTCTCGTGAATGGAGACGGAAAGCTTCTCGGCTAGAACTCGCCTAGAACAACTGCGGCTGCACATTGAGCTGGCCCGGAACGCCCTGCTGAAACTTGCCTTCTGGCACCACATTCACGGGGCAGCCGTCTTTCTTCGGCCACCTGCCAAGCGGCCCCATATCGCCGCGCTCGTTGCACTCCGCTTGTCAGATTGGCTTCCCGTGGCGCTGATTTCAGCCTGGCCAAATACTAGCGCTCCGGAGAGCTGTCTCGCAGACAATAATGTCCCGGCATAGAAATTTGTCCTGCAATGTTCCCTCCTCTTTTCCCACACTGTGTTGCTCTGATGAATGCCTTGAGCATGGAACGACTTAAGCCAGCAAGTATTCCTCGCCGGCCACCTCTCGCTGTGCAAGAGGTACGCCGTGGACCCTGTGAACGCTGCCAAGCAAAAAGCAGAGCCGTGACCATAAAAGCGAGGAGAGAGCATGCACGAAGCACACTAGTTCTGTCTAGTGCTTTCCGTGCAGAGAGGCGGCAAAGCTGAATGCCGTGTCCGAGCTTGACAACTCGCTGGAGCACAGAAAGCCAAGAATGAAGAGGCGGAACACAGCCTTGGTTTCAGCAGCTTCCGGGACTGCAAAAGTTCACCAATAGCTCTGTCAAAGCAGAACTCGGCTGCGAATGCTCTCGCAGCTTGGGAAAGTTAGGCGCAGCTGTTGACCAGCTCTGCCCGTGGCCACAGGCTGCTTCTTCCACCTTTCACTGGGGCAGAGCTTTTGCGGAACAGAGACGGCATTCTTCCAGTGCGTGTTCTCCAAGGAGCTGTGAAACAGAGCCTAGCACGCTGTCTCGCTGATACTGGCTTTCGGCAAGCAAGCGTGCCGCACCGCCTACATTCTGCACTCTGGCAGCCTAGTTGCCAGCTTTCGACAGGTGCTGTCCTAGCAAGGAAGCTCAGGCAGTCAAAGCCGGCGCAGGGCGGCACCTTTCTGCTTTGCCCGCCTAAGCGGCGTCACACTCCCAAGGATACTGTGTCCTTTCCCTCTGCACTGCGTCTGCCGACGTGCTCTCTGCATCTCGGAGCATAACGGCAAAGGACAACGTTTTGCACGGCAGGGTAGAAATGGCATTGCTAGCAGGAAAGCTAGATGCCTTGGAACTGCCCGCTTACCCCTTGCCACTCACTTCAGGCTCGTACGCTGAGCAGAACAGCCTGTTGTTCCTGAAGCTTCGCTGGCTGTCGTTCGTGCCCAGACGCGATTTCCTTCCCAAGGAGGCGAAGCGCCCTCTACTTCTCGCACCGAGCGCGCTGCTCCTGGCTTTCGCCTCTGCCGCAACGAGCTCGCTACGCGCACTTTTCTTCTCAACCCTGGGTGCCCTTGCCTTCTGCCTTTCTTGTCTCGTGAATGGAGACGGAAAGCTTCTCGGCTAGAACTCGCCTAGAACAACTGCGGCTGCACATTGAGCTGGCCCGGAACGCCCTGCTGAAACTTGCCTTCTGGCACCACATTCACGGGGCAGCCGTCTTTCTTCGGCCACCTGCCAAGCGGCCCCATATCGCCGCGCTCGTTGCACTCCGCTTGTCAGATTGGCTTCCCGTGGCGCTGATTTCAGCCTGGCCAAATACTAGCGCTCCGGAGAGCTGTCTCGCAGACAATAATGTCCCGGCATAGAAATTTGTCCTGCAATGTTCCCTCCTCTTTTCCCACACTGTGTTGCTCTGATGAATGCCTTGAGCATGGAACGACTTAAGCCAGCAAGTATTCCTCGCCGGCCACCTCTCGCTGTGCAAGAGGTACGCCGTGGACCCTGTGAACGCTGCCAAGCAAAAAGCAGAGCCGTGACCATAAAAGCGAGGAGAGAGCATGCACGAAGCACACTAGTTCTGTCTAGTGCTTTCCGTGCAGAGAGGCGGCAAAGCTGAATGCCGTGTCCGAGCTTGACAACTCGCTGGAGCACAGAAAGCCAAGAATGAAGAGGCGGAACACAGCCTTGGTTTCAGCAGCTTCCGGGACTGCAAAAGTTCACCAATAGCTCTGTCAAAGCAGAACTCGGCTGCGAATGCTCTCGCAGCTTGGGAAAGTTAGGCGCAGCTGTTGACCAGCTCTGCCCGTGGCCACAGGCTGCTTCTTCCACCTTTCACTGGGGCAGAGCTTTTGCGGAACAGAGACGGCATTCTTCCAGTGCGTGTTCTCCAAGGAGCTGTGAAACAGAGCCTAGCACGCTGTCTCGCTGATACTGGCTTTCGGCAAGCAAGCGTGCCGCACCGCCTACATTCTGCACTCTGGCAGCCTAGTTGCCAGCTTTCGACAGGTGCTGTCCTAGCAAGGAAGCTCAGGCAGTCAAAGCCGGCGCAGGGCGGCACCTTTCTGCTTTGCCCGCCTAAGCGGCGTCACACTCCCAAGGATACTGTGTCCTTTCCCTCTGCACTGCGTCTGCCGACGTGCTCTCTGCATCTCGGAGCATAACGGCAAAGGACAACGTTTTGCACGGCAGGGTAGAAATGGCATTGCTAGCAGGAAAGCTAGATGCCTTGGAACTGCCCGCTTACCCCTTGCCACTCACTTCAGGCTCGTACGCTGAGCAGAACAGCCTGTTGTTCCTGAAGCTTCGCTGGCTGTCGTTCGTGCCCAGACGCGATTTCCTTCCCAAGGAGGCGAAGCGCCCTCTACTTCTCGCACCGAGCGCGCTGCTCCTGGCTTTCGCCTCTGCCGCAACGAGCTCGCTACGCGCACTTTTCTTCTCAACCCTGGGTGCCCTTGCCTTCTGCCTTTCTTGTCTCGTGAATGGAGACGGAAAGCTTCTCGGCTAGAACTCGCCTAGAACAACTGCGGCTGCACATTGAGCTGGCCCGGAACGCCCTGCTGAAACTTGCCTTCTGGCACCACATTCACGGGGCAGCCGTCTTTCTTCGGCCACCTGCCAAGCGGCCCCATATCGCCGCGCTCGTTGCACTCCGCTTGTCAGATTGGCTTCCCGTGGCGCTGATTTCAGCCTGGCCAAATACTAGCGCTCCGGAGAGCTGTCTCGCAGACAATAATGTCCCGGCATAGAAATTTGTCCTGCAATGTTCCCTCCTCTTTTCCCACACTGTGTTGCTCTGATGAATGCCTTGAGCATGGAACGACTTAAGGCAGCAAGTATTCCTCGCCGGCCACCTCTCGCTGTGCAAGAGGTACGCCGTGGACCCTGTGAACGCTGCCAAGCAAAAAGCAGAGCCGTGACCATAAAAGCGAGGAGAGAGCATGCACGAAGCACACTAGTTCTGTCTAGTGCTTTCCGTGCAGAGAGGCGGCAAAGCTGAATGCCGTGTCCGAGCTTGACAACTCGCTGGAGCACAGAAAGCCAAGAATGAAGAGGCGGAACACAGCCTTGGTTTCAGCAGCTTCCGGGACTGCAAAAGTTCACCAATAGCTCTGTCAAAGCAGAACTCGGCTGCGAATGCTCTCGCAGCTTGGGAAAGTTAGGCGCAGCTGTTGACCAGCTCTGCCCGTGGCCACAGGCTGCTTCTTCCACCTTTCACTGGGGCAGAGCTTTTGCGGAACAGAGACGGCATTCTTCCAGTGCGTGTTCTCCAAGGAGCTGTGAAACAGAGCCTAGCACGCTGTCTCGCTGATACTGGCTTTCGGCAAGCAAGCGTGCCGCACCGCCTACATTCTGCACTCTGGCAGCCTAGTTGCCAGCTTTCGACAGGTGCTGTCCTAGCAAGGAAGCTCAGGCAGTCAAAGCCGGCGCAGGGCGGCACCTTTCTGCTTTGCCCGCCTAAGCGGCGTCACACTCCCAAGGATACTGTGTCCTTTCCCTCTGCACTGCGTCTGCCGACGTGCTCTCTGCATCTCGGAGCATAACGGCAAAGGACAACGTTTTGCACGGCAGGGTAGAAATGGCATTGCTAGCAGGAAAGCTAGATGCCTTGGAACTGCCCGCTTACCCCTTGCCACTCACTTCAGGCTCGTACGCTGAGCAGAACAGCCTGTTGTTCCTGAAGCTTCGCTGGCTGTCGTTCGTGCCCAGACGCGATTTCCTTCCCAAGGAGGCGAAGCGCCCTCTACTTCTCGCACCGAGCGCGCTGCTCCTGGCTTTCGCCTCTGCCGCAACGAGCTCGCTACGCGCACTTTTCTTCTCAACCCTGGGTGCCCTTGCCTTCTGCCTTTCTTGTCTCGTGAATGGAGACGGAAAGCTTCTCGGCTAGAACTCGCCTAGAACAACTGCGGCTGCACATTGAGCTGGCCCGGAACGCCCTGCTGAAACTTGCCTTCTGGCACCACATTCACGGGGCAGCCGTCTTTCTTCGGCCACCTGCCAAGCGGCCCCATATCGCCGCGCTCGTTGCACTCCGCTTGTCAGATTGGCTTCCCGTGGCGCTGATTTCAGCCTGGCCAAATACTAGCGCTCCGGAGAGCTGTCTCGCAGACAATAATGTCCCGGCATAGAAATTTGTCCTGCAATGTTCCCTCCTCTTTTCCCACACTGTGTTGCTCTGATGAATGCCTTGAGCATGGAACGACTTAAGGCAGCAAGTATTCCTCGCCGGCCACCTCTCGCTGTGCAAGAGGTACGCCGTGGACCCTGTGAACGCTGCCAAGCAAAAAGCAGAGCCGTGACCATAAAAGCGAGGAGAGAGCATGCACGAAGCACACTAGTTCTGTCTAGTGCTTTCCGTGCAGAGAGGCGGCAAAGCTGAATGCCGTGTCCGAGCTTGACAACTCGCTGGAGCACAGAAAGCCAAGAATGAAGAGGCGGAACACAGCCTTGGTTTCAGCAGCTTCCGGGACTGCAAAAGTTCACCAATAGCTCTGTCAAAGCAGAACTCGGCTGCGAATGCTCTCGCAGCTTGGGAAAGTTAGGCGCAGCTGTTGACCAGCTCTGCCCGTGGCCACAGGCTGCTTCTTCCACCTTTCACTGGGGCAGAGCTTTTGCGGAACAGAGACGGCATTCTTCCAGTGCGTGTTCTCCAAGGAGCTGTGAAACAGAGCCTAGCACGCTGTCTCGCTGATACTGGCTTTCGGCAAGCAAGCGTGCCGCACCGCCTACATTCTGCACTCTGGCAGCCTAGTTGCCAGCTTTCGACAGGTGCTGTCCTAGCAAGGAAGCTCAGGCAGTCAAAGCCGGCGCAGGGCGGCACCTTTCTGCTTTGCCCGCCTAAGCGGCGTCACACTCCCAAGGATACTGTGTCCTTTCCCTCTGCACTGCGTCTGCCGACGTGCTCTCTGCATCTCGGAGCATAACGGCAAAGGACAACGTTTTGCACGGCAGGGTAGAAATGGCATTGCTAGCAGGAAAGCTAGATGCCTTGGAACTGCCCGCTTACCCCTTGCCACTCACTTCAGGCTCGTACGCTGAGCAGAACAGCCTGTTGTTCCTGAAGCTTCGCTGGCTGTCGTTCGTGCCCAGACGCGATTTCCTTCCCAAGGAGGCGAAGCGCCCTCTACTTCTCGCACCGAGCGCGCTGCTCCTGGCTTTCGCCTCTGCCGCAACGAGCTCGCTACGCGCACTTTTCTTCTCAACCCTGGGTGCCCTTGCCTTCTGCCTTTCTTGTCTCGTGAATGGAGACGGAAAGCTTCTCGGCTAGAACTCGCCTAGAACAACTGCGGCTGCACATTGAGCTGGCCCGGAACGCCCTGCTGAAACTTGCCTTCTGGCACCACATTCACGGGGCAGCCGTCTTTCTTCGGCCACCTGCCAAGCGGCCCCATATCGCCGCGCTCGTTGCACTCCGCTTGTCAGATTGGCTTCCCGTGGCGCTGATTTCAGCCTGGCCAAATACTAGCGCTCCGGAGAGCTGTCTCGCAGACAATAATGTCCCGGCATAGAAATTTGTCCTGCAATGTTCCCTCCTCTTTTCCCACACTGTGTTGCTCTGATGAATGCCTTGAGCATGGAACGACTTAAGGCAGCAAGTATTCCTCGCCGGCCACCTCTCGCTGTGCAAGAGGTACGCCGTGGACCCTGTGAACGCTGCCAAGCAAAAAGCAGAGCCGTGACCATAAAAGCGAGGAGAGAGCATGCACGAAGCACACTAGTTCTGTCTAGTGCTTTCCGTGCAGAGAGGCGGCAAAGCTGAATGCCGTGTCCGAGCTTGACAACTCGCTGGAGCACAGAAAGCCAAGAATGAAGAGGCGGAACACAGCCTTGGTTTCAGCAGCTTCCGGGACTGCAAAAGTTCACCAATAGCTCTGTCAAAGCAGAACTCGGCTGCGAATGCTCTCGCAGCTTGGGAAAGTTAGGCGCAGCTGTTGACCAGCTCTGCCCGTGGCCACAGGCTGCTTCTTCCACCTTTCACTGGGGCAGAGCTTTTGCGGAACAGAGACGGCATTCTTCCAGTGCGTGTTCTCCAAGGAGCTGTGAAACAGAGCCTAGCACGCTGTCTCGCTGATACTGGCTTTCGGCAAGCAAGCGTGCCGCACCGCCTACATTCTGCACTCTGGCAGCCTAGTTGCCAGCTTTCGACAGGTGCTGTCCTAGCAAGGAAGCTCAGGCAGTCAAAGCCGGCGCAGGGCGGCACCTTTCTGCTTTGCCCGCCTAAGCGGCGTCACACTCCCAAGGATACTGTGTCCTTTCCCTCTGCACTGCGTCTGCCGACGTGCTCTCTGCATCTCGGAGCATAACGGCAAAGGACAACGTTTTGCACGGCAGGGTAGAAATGGCATTGCTAGCAGGAAAGCTAGATGCCTTGGAACTGCCCGCTTACCCCTTGCCACTCACTTCAGGCTCGTACGCTGAGCAGAACAGCCTGTTGTTCCTGAAGCTTCGCTGGCTGTCGTTCGTGCCCAGACGCGATTTCCTTCCCAAGGAGGCGAAGCGCCCTCTACTTCTCGCACCGAGCGCGCTGCTCCTGGCTTTCGCCTCTGCCGCAACGAGCTCGCTACGCGCACTTTTCTTCTCAACCCTGGGTGCCCTTGCCTTCTGCCTTTCTTGTCTCGTGAATGGAGACGGAAAGCTTCTCGGCTAGAACTCGCCTAGAACAACTGCGGCTGCACATTGAGCTGGCCCGGAACGCCCTGCTGAAACTTGCCTTCTGGCACCACATTCACGGGGCAGCCGTCTTTCTTCGGCCACCTGCCAAGCGGCCCCATATCGCCGCGCTCGTTGCACTCCGCTTGTCAGATTGGCTTCCCGTGGCGCTGATTTCAGCCTGGCCAAATACTAGCGCTCCGGAGAGCTGTCTCGCAGACAATAATGTCCCGGCATAGAAATTTGTCCTGCAATGTTCCCTCCTCTTTTCCCACACTGTGTTGCTCTGATGAATGCCTTGAGCATGGAACGACTTAAGCCAGCAAGTATTCCTCGCCGGCCACCTCTCGCTGTGCAAGAGGTACGCCGTGGACCCTGTGAACGCTGCCAAGCAAAAAGCAGAGCCGTGACCATAAAAGCGAGGAGAGAGCATGCACGAAGCACACTAGTTCTGTCTAGTGCTTTCCGTGCAGAGAGGCGGCAAAGCTGAATGCCGTGTCCGAGCTTGACAACTCGCTGGAGCACAGAAAGCCAAGAATGAAGAGGCGGAACACAGCCTTGGTTTCAGCAGCTTCCGGGACTGCAAAAGTTCACCAATAGCTCTGTCAAAGCAGAACTCGGCTGCGAATGCTCTCGCAGCTTGGGAAAGTTAGGCGCAGCTGTTGACCAGCTCTGCCCGTGGCCACAGGCTGCTTCTTCCACCTTTCACTGGGGCAGAGCTTTTGCGGAACAGAGACGGCATTCTTCCAGTGCGTGTTCTCCAAGGAGCTGTGAAACAGAGCCTAGCACGCTGTCTCGCTGATACTGGCTTTCGGCAAGCAAGCGTGCCGCACCGCCTACATTCTGCACTCTGGCAGCCTAGTTGCCAGCTTTCGACAGGTGCTGTCCTAGCAAGGAAGCTCAGGCAGTCAAAGCCGGCGCAGGGCGGCACCTTTCTGCTTTGCCCGCCTAAGCGGCGTCACACTCCCAAGGATACTGTGTCCTTTCCCTCTGCACTGCGTCTGCCGACGTGCTCTCTGCATCTCGGAGCATAACGGCAAAGGACAACGTTTTGCACGGCAGGGTAGAAATGGCATTGCTAGCAGGAAAGCTAGATGCCTTGGAACTGCCCGCTTACCCCTTGCCACTCACTTCAGGCTCGTACGCTGAGCAGAACAGCCTGTTGTTCCTGAAGCTTCGCTGGCTGTCGTTCGTGCCCAGACGCGATTTCCTTCCCAAGGAGGCGAAGCGCCCTCTACTTCTCGCACCGAGCGCGCTGCTCCTGGCTTTCGCCTCTGCCGCAACGAGCTCGCTACGCGCACTTTTCTTCTCAACCCTGGGTGCCCTTGCCTTCTGCCTTTCTTGTCTCGTGAATGGAGACGGAAAGCTTCTCGGCTAGAACTCGCCTAGAACAACTGCGGCTGCACATTGAGCTGGCCCGGAACGCCCTGCTGAAACTTGCCTTCTGGCACCACATTCACGGGGCAGCCGTCTTTCTTCGGCCACCTGCCAAGCGGCCCCATATCGCCGCGCTCGTTGCACTCCGCTTGTCAGATTGGCTTCCCGTGGCGCTGATTTCAGCCTGGCCAAATACTAGCGCTCCGGAGAGCTGTCTCGCAGACAATAATGTCCCGGCATAGAAATTTGTCCTGCAATGTTCCCTCCTCTTTTCCCACACTGTGTTGCTCTGATGAATGCCTTGAGCATGGAACGACTTAAGGCAGCAAGTATTCCTCGCCGGCCACCTCTCGCTGTGCAAGAGGTACGCCGTGGACCCTGTGAACGCTGCCAAGCAAAAAGCAGAGCCGTGACCATAAAAGCGAGGAGAGAGCATGCACGAAGCACACTAGTTCTGTCTAGTGCTTTCCGTGCAGAGAGGCGGCAAAGCTGAATGCCGTGTCCGAGCTTGACAACTCGCTGGAGCACAGAAAGCCAAGAATGAAGAGGCGGAACACAGCCTTGGTTTCAGCAGCTTCCGGGACTGCAAAAGTTCACCAATAGCTCTGTCAAAGCAGAACTCGGCTGCGAATGCTCTCGCAGCTTGGGAAAGTTAGGCGCAGCTGTTGACCAGCTCTGCCCGTGGCCACAGGCTGCTTCTTCCACCTTTCACTGGGGCAGAGCTTTTGCGGAACAGAGACGGCATTCTTCCAGTGCGTGTTCTCCAAGGAGCTGTGAAACAGAGCCTAGCACGCTGTCTCGCTGATACTGGCTTTCGGCAAGCAAGCGTGCCGCACCGCCTACATTCTGCACTCTGGCAGCCTAGTTGCCAGCTTTCGACAGGTGCTGTCCTAGCAAGGAAGCTCAGGCAGTCAAAGCCGGCGCAGGGCGGCACCTTTCTGCTTTGCCCGCCTAAGCGGCGTCACACTCCCAAGGATACTGTGTCCTTTCCCTCTGCACTGCGTCTGCCGACGTGCTCTCTGCATCTCGGAGCATAACGGCAAAGGACAACGTTTTGCACGGCAGGGTAGAAATGGCATTGCTAGCAGGAAAGCTAGATGCCTTGGAACTGCCCGCTTACCCCTTGCCACTCACTTCAGGCTCGTACGCTGAGCAGAACAGCCTGTTGTTCCTGAAGCTTCGCTGGCTGTCGTTCGTGCCCAGACGCGATTTCCTTCCCAAGGAGGCGAAGCGCCCTCTACTTCTCGCACCGAGCGCGCTGCTCCTGGCTTTCGCCTCTGCCGCAACGAGCTCGCTACGCGCACTTTTCTTCTCAACCCTGGGTGCCCTTGCCTTCTGCCTTTCTTGTCTCGTGAATGGAGACGGAAAGCTTCTCGGCTAGAACTCGCCTAGAACAACTGCGGCTGCACATTGAGCTGGCCCGGAACGCCCTGCTGAAACTTGCCTTCTGGCACCACATTCACGGGGCAGCCGTCTTTCTTCGGCCACCTGCCAAGCGGCCCCATATCGCCGCGCTCGTTGCACTCCGCTTGTCAGATTGGCTTCCCGTGGCGCTGATTTCAGCCTGGCCAAATACTAGCGCTCCGGAGAGCTGTCTCGCAGACAATAATGTCCCGGCATAGAAATTTGTCCTGCAATGTTCCCTCCTCTTTTCCCACACTGTGTTGCTCTGATGAATGCCTTGAGCATGGAACGACTTAAGGCAGCAAGTATTCCTCGCCGGCCACCTCTCGCTGTGCAAGAGGTACGCCGTGGACCCTGTGAACGCTGCCAAGCAAAAAGCAGAGCCGTGACCATAAAAGCGAGGAGAGAGCATGCACGAAGCACACTAGTTCTGTCTAGTGCTTTCCGTGCAGAGAGGCGGCAAAGCTGAATGCCGTGTCCGAGCTTGACAACTCGCTGGAGCACAGAAAGCCAAGAATGAAGAGGCGGAACACAGCCTTGGTTTCAGCAGCTTCCGGGACTGCAAAAGTTCACCAATAGCTCTGTCAAAGCAGAACTCGGCTGCGAATGCTCTCGCAGCTTGGGAAAGTTAGGCGCAGCTGTTGACCAGCTCTGCCCGTGGCCACAGGCTGCTTCTTCCACCTTTCACTGGGGCAGAGCTTTTGCGGAACAGAGACGGCATTCTTCCAGTGCGTGTTCTCCAAGGAGCTGTGAAACAGAGCCTAGCACGCTGTCTCGCTGATACTGGCTTTCGGCAAGCAAGCGTGCCGCACCGCCTACATTCTGCACTCTGGCAGCCTAGTTGCCAGCTTTCGACAGGTGCTGTCCTAGCAAGGAAGCTCAGGCAGTCAAAGCCGGCGCAGGGCGGCACCTTTCTGCTTTGCCCGCCTAAGCGGCGTCACACTCCCAAGGATACTGTGTCCTTTCCCTCTGCACTGCGTCTGCCGACGTGCTCTCTGCATCTCGGAGCATAACGGCAAAGGACAACGTTTTGCACGGCAGGGTAGAAATGGCATTGCTAGCAGGAAAGCTAGATGCCTTGGAACTGCCCGCTTACCCCTTGCCACTCACTTCAGGCTCGTACGCTGGGCAGAACAGCCTGTTGTTCCTGAAGCTTCGCTGGCTGTCGTTCGTGCCCAGACGCGATTTCCTTCCCAAGGAGGCGAAGCGCCCTCTACTTCTCGCACCGAGCGCGCTGCTCCTGGCTTTCGCCTCTGCCGCAACGAGCTCGCTACGCGCACTTTTCTTCTCAACCCTGGGTGCCCTTGCCTTCTGCCTTTCTTGTCTCGTGAATGGAGACGGAAAGCTTCTCGGCTAGAACTCGCCTAGAACAACTGCGGCTGCACATTGAGCTGGCCCGGAACGCCCTGCTGAAACTTGCCTTCTGGCACCACATTCACGGGGCAGCCGTCTTTCTTCGGCCACCTGCCAAGCGGCCCCATATCGCCGCGCTCGTTGCACTCCGCTTGTCAGATTGGCTTCCCGTGGCGCTGATTTCAGCCTGGCCAAATACTAGCGCTCCGGAGAGCTGTCTCGCAGACAATAATGTCCCGGCATAGAAATTTGTCCTGCAATGTTCCCTCCTCTTTTCCCACACTGTGTTGCTCTGATGAATGCCTTGAGCATGGAACGACTTAAGGCAGCAAGTATTCCTCGCCGGCCACCTCTCGCTGTGCAAGAGGTACGCCGTGGACCCTGTGAACGCTGCCAAGCAAAAAGCAGAGCCGTGACCATAAAAGCGAGGAGAGAGCATGCACGAAGCACACTAGTTCTGTCTAGTGCTTTCCGTGCAGAGAGGCGGCAAAGCTGAATGCCGTGTCCGAGCTTGACAACTCGCTGGAGCACAGAAAGCCAAGAATGAAGAGGCGGAACACAGCCTTGGTTTCAGCAGCTTCCGGGACTGCAAAAGTTCACCAATAGCTCTGTCAAAGCAGAACTCGGCTGCGAATGCTCTCGCAGCTTGGGAAAGTTAGGCGCAGCTGTTGACCAGCTCTGCCCGTGGCCACAGGCTGCTTCTTCCACCTTTCACTGGGGCAGAGCTTTTGCGGAACAGAGACGGCATTCTTCCAGTGCGTGTTCTCCAAGGAGCTGTGAAACAGAGCCTAGCACGCTGTCTCGCTGATACTGGCTTTCGGCAAGCAAGCGTGCCGCACCGCCTACATTCTGCACTCTGGCAGCCTAGTTGCCAGCTTTCGACAGGTGCTGTCCTAGCAAGGAAGCTCAGGCAGTCAAAGCCGGCGCAGGGCGGCACCTTTCTGCTTTGCCCGCCTAAGCGGCGTCACACTCCCAAGGATACTGTGTCCTTTCCCTCTGCACTGCGTCTGCCGACGTGCTCTCTGCATCTCGGAGCATAACGGCAAAGGACAACGTTTTGCACGGCAGGGTAGAAATGGCATTGCTAGCAGGAAAGCTAGATGCCTTGGAACTGCCCGCTTACCCCTTGCCACTCACTTCAGGCTCGTACGCTGAGCAGAACAGCCTGTTGTTCCTGAAGCTTCGCTGGCTGTCGTTCGTGCCCAGACGCGATTTCCTTCCCAAGGAGGCGAAGCGCCCTCTACTTCTCGCACCGAGCGCGCTGCTCCTGGCTTTCGCCTCTGCCGCAACGAGCTCGCTACGCGCACTTTTCTTCTCAACCCTGGGTGCCCTTGCCTTCTGCCTTTCTTGTCTCGTGAATGGAGACGGAAAGCTTCTCGGCTAGAACTCGCCTAGAACAACTGCGGCTGCACATTGAGCTGGCCCGGAACGCCCTGCTGAAACTTGCCTTCTGGCACCACATTCACGGGGCAGCCGTCTTTCTTCGGCCACCTGCCAAGCGGCCCCATATCGCCGCGCTCGTTGCACTCCGCTTGTCAGATTGGCTTCCCGTGGCGCTGATTTCAGCCTGGCCAAATACTAGCGCTCCGGAGAGCTGTCTCGCAGACAATAATGTCCCGGCATAGAAATTTGTCCTGCAATGTTCCCTCCTCTTTTCCCACACTGTGTTGCTCTGATGAATGCCTTGAGCATGGAACGACTTAAGGCAGCAAGTATTCCTCGCCGGCCACCTCTCGCTGTGCAAGAGGTACGCCGTGGACCCTGTGAACGCTGCCAAGCAAAAAGCAGAGCCGTGACCATAAAAGCGAGGAGAGAGCATGCACGAAGCACACTAGTTCTGTCTAGTGCTTTCCGTGCAGAGAGGCGGCAAAGCTGAATGCCGTGTCCGAGCTTGACAACTCGCTGGAGCACAGAAAGCCAAGAATGAAGAGGCGGAACACAGCCTTGGTTTCAGCAGCTTCCGGGACTGCAAAAGTTCACCAATAGCTCTGTCAAAGCAGAACTCGGCTGCGAATGCTCTCGCAGCTTGGGAAAGTTAGGCGCAGCTGTTGACCAGCTCTGCCCGTGGCCACAGGCTGCTTCTTCCACCTTTCACTGGGGCAGAGCTTTTGCGGAACAGAGACGGCATTCTTCCAGTGCGTGTTCTCCAAGGAGCTGTGAAACAGAGCCTAGCACGCTGTCTCGCTGATACTGGCTTTCGGCAAGCAAGCGTGCCGCACCGCCTACATTCTGCACTCTGGCAGCCTAGTTGCCAGCTTTCGACAGGTGCTGTCCTAGCAAGGAAGCTCAGGCAGTCAAAGCCGGCGCAGGGCGGCACCTTTCTGCTTTGCCCGCCTAAGCGGCGTCACACTCCCAAGGATACTGTGTCCTTTCCCTCTGCACTGCGTCTGCCGACGTGCTCTCTGCATCTCGGAGCATAACGGCAAAGGACAACGTTTTGCACGGCAGGGTAGAAATGGCATTGCTAGCAGGAAAGCTAGATGCCTTGGAACTGCCCGCTTACCCCTTGCCACTCACTTCAGGCTCGTACGCTGAGCAGAACAGCCTGTTGTTCCTGAAGCTTCGCTGGCTGTCGTTCGTGCCCAGACGCGATTTCCTTCCCAAGGAGGCGAAGCGCCCTCTACTTCTCGCACCGAGCGCGCTGCTCCTGGCTTTCGCCTCTGCCGCAACGAGCTCGCTACGCGCACTTTTCTTCTCAACCCTGGGTGCCCTTGCCTTCTGCCTTTCTTGTCTCGTGAATGGAGACGGAAAGCTTCTCGGCTAGAACTCGCCTAGAACAACTGCGGCTGCACATTGAGCTGGCCCGGAACGCCCTGCTGAAACTTGCCTTCTGGCACCACATTCACGGGGCAGCCGTCTTTCTTCGGCCACCTGCCAAGCGGCCCCATATCGCCGCGCTCGTTGCACTCCGCTTGTCAGATTGGCTTCCCGTGGCGCTGATTTCAGCCTGGCCAAATACTAGCGCTCCGGAGAGCTGT
Organism: Cinclus cinclus; assembly: GCF_963662255.1. NCBI lineage: Eukaryota > Metazoa > Chordata > Aves > Passeriformes > Cinclidae > Cinclus > Cinclus cinclus. The sequence continues at coordinate 50,055 of NW_026912152.1, forward strand.
CTCGCAGACAATAATGTCCCGGCATAGAAATTTGTCCTGCAATGTTCCCTCCTCTTTTCCCACACTGTGTTGCTCTGATGAATGCCTTGAGCATGGAACGACTTAAGGCAGCAAGTATTCCTCGCCGGCCACCTCTCGCTGTGCAAGAGGTACGCCGTGGACCCTGTGAACGCTGCCAAGCAAAAAGCAGAGCCGTGACCATAAAAGCGAGGAGAGAGCATGCACGAAGCACACTAGTTCTGTCTAGTGCTTTCCGTGCAGAGAGGCGGCAAAGCTGAATGCCGTGTCCGAGCTTGACAACTCGCTGGAGCACAGAAAGCCAAGAATGAAGAGGCGGAACACAGCCTTGGTTTCAGCAGCTTCCGGGACTGCAAAAGTTCACCAATAGCTCTGTCAAAGCAGAACTCGGCTGCGAATGCTCTCGCAGCTTGGGAAAGTTAGGCGCAGCTGTTGACCAGCTCTGCCCGTGGCCACAGGCTGCTTCTTCCACCTTTCACTGGGGCAGAGCTTTTGCGGAACAGAGACGGCATTCTTCCAGTGCGTGTTCTCCAAGGAGCTGTGAAACAGAGCCTAGCACGCTGTCTCGCTGATACTGGCTTTCGGCAAGCAAGCGTGCCGCACCGCCTACATTCTGCACTCTGGCAGCCTAGTTGCCAGCTTTCGACAGGTGCTGTCCTAGCAAGGAAGCTCAGGCAGTCAAAGCCGGCGCAGGGCGGCACCTTTCTGCTTTGCCCGCCTAAGCGGCGTCACACTCCCAAGGATACTGTGTCCTTTCCCTCTGCACTGCGTCTGCCGACGTGCTCTCTGCATCTCGGAGCATAACGGCAAAGGACAACGTTTTGCACGGCAGGGTAGAAATGGCATTGCTAGCAGGAAAGCTAGATGCCTTGGAACTGCCCGCTTACCCCTTGCCACTCACTTCAGGCTCGTACGCTGAGCAGAACAGCCTGTTGTTCCTGAAGCTTCGCTGGCTGTCGTTCGTGCCCAGACGCGATTTCCTTCCCAAGGAGGCGAAGCGCCCTCTACTTCTCGCACCGAGCGCGCTGCTCCTGGCTTTCGCCTCTGCCGCAACGAGCTCGCTACGCGCACTTTTCTTCTCAACCCTGGGTGCCCTTGCCTTCTGCCTTTCTTGTCTCGTGAATGGAGACGGAAAGCTTCTCGGCTAGAACTCGCCTAGAACAACTGCGGCTGCACATTGAGCTGGCCCGGAACGCCCTGCTGAAACTTGCCTTCTGGCACCACATTCACGGGGCAGCCGTCTTTCTTCGGCCACCTGCCAAGCGGCCCCATATCGCCGCGCTCGTTGCACTCCGCTTGTCAGATTGGCTTCCCGTGGCGCTGATTTCAGCCTGGCCAAATACTAGCGCTCCGGAGAGCTGTCTCGCAGACAATAATGTCCCGGCATAGAAATTTGTCCTGCAATGTTCCCTCCTCTTTTCCCACACTGTGTTGCTCTGATGAATGCCTTGAGCATGGAACGACTTAAGGCAGCAAGTATTCCTCGCCGGCCACCTCTCGCTGTGCAAGAGGTACGCCGTGGACCCTGTGAACGCTGCCAAGCAAAAAGCAGAGCCGTGACCATAAAAGCGAGGAGAGAGCATGCACGAAGCACACTAGTTCTGTCTAGTGCTTTCCGTGCAGAGAGGCGGCAAAGCTGAATGCCGTGTCCGAGCTTGACAACTCGCTGGAGCACAGAAAGCCAAGAATGAAGAGGCGGAACACAGCCTTGGTTTCAGCAGCTTCCGGGACTGCAAAAGTTCACCAATAGCTCTGTCAAAGCAGAACTCGGCTGCGAATGCTCTCGCAGCTTGGGAAAGTTAGGCGCAGCTGTTGACCAGCTCTGCCCGTGGCCACAGGCTGCTTCTTCCACCTTTCACTGGGGCAGAGCTTTTGCGGAACAGAGACGGCATTCTTCCAGTGCGTGTTCTCCAAGGAGCTGTGAAACAGAGCCTAGCACGCTGTCTCGCTGATACTGGCTTTCGGCAAGCAAGCGTGCCGCACCGCCTACATTCTGCACTCTGGCAGCCTAGTTGCCAGCTTTCGACAGGTGCTGTCCTAGCAAGGAAGCTCAGGCAGTCAAAGCCGGCGCAGGGCGGCACCTTTCTGCTTTGCCCGCCTAAGCGGCGTCACACTCCCAAGGATACTGTGTCCTTTCCCTCTGCACTGCGTCTGCCGACGTGCTCTCTGCATCTCGGAGCATAACGGCAAAGGACAACGTTTTGCACGGCAGGGTAGAAATGGCATTGCTAGCAGGAAAGCTAGATGCCTTGGAACTGCCCGCTTACCCCTTGCCACTCACTTCAGGCTCGTACGCTGAGCAGAACAGCCTGTTGTTCCTGAAGCTTCGCTGGCTGTCGTTCGTGCCCAGACGCGATTTCCTTCCCAAGGAGGCGAAGCGCCCTCTACTTCTCGCACCGAGCGCGCTGCTCCTGGCTTTCGCCTCTGCCGCAACGAGCTCGCTACGCGCACTTTTCTTCTCAACCCTGGGTGCCCTTGCCTTCTGCCTTTCTTGTCTCGTGAATGGAGACGGAAAGCTTCTCGGCTAGAACTCGCCTAGAACAACTGCGGCTGCACATTGAGCTGGCCCGGAACGCCCTGCTGAAACTTGCCTTCTGGCACCACATTCACGGGGCAGCCGTCTTTCTTCGGCCACCTGCCAAGCGGCCCCATATCGCCGCGCTCGTTGCACTCCGCTTGTCAGATTGGCTTCCCGTGGCGCTGATTTCAGCCTGGCCAAATACTAGCGCTCCGGAGAGCTGTCTCGCAGACAATAATGTCCCGGCATAGAAATTTGTCCTGCAATGTTCCCTCCTCTTTTCCCACACTGTGTTGCTCTGATGAATGCCTTGAGCATGGAACGACTTAAGGCAGCAAGTATTCCTCGCCGGCCACCTCTCGCTGTGCAAGAGGTACGCCGTGGACCCTGTGAACGCTGCCAAGCAAAAAGCAGAGCCGTGACCATAAAAGCGAGGAGAGAGCATGCACGAAGCACACTAGTTCTGTCTAGTGCTTTCCGTGCAGAGAGGCGGCAAAGCTGAATGCCGTGTCCGAGCTTGACAACTCGCTGGAGCACAGAAAGCCAAGAATGAAGAGGCGGAACACAGCCTTGGTTTCAGCAGCTTCCGGGACTGCAAAAGTTCACCAATAGCTCTGTCAAAGCAGAACTCGGCTGCGAATGCTCTCGCAGCTTGGGAAAGTTAGGCGCAGCTGTTGACCAGCTCTGCCCGTGGCCACAGGCTGCTTCTTCCACCTTTCACTGGGGCAGAGCTTTTGCGGAACAGAGACGGCATTCTTCCAGTGCGTGTTCTCCAAGGAGCTGTGAAACAGAGCCTAGCACGCTGTCTCGCTGATACTGGCTTTCGGCAAGCAAGCGTGCCGCACCGCCTACATTCTGCACTCTGGCAGCCTAGTTGCCAGCTTTCGACAGGTGCTGTCCTAGCAAGGAAGCTCAGGCAGTCAAAGCCGGCGCAGGGCGGCACCTTTCTGCTTTGCCCGCCTAAGCGGCGTCACACTCCCAAGGATACTGTGTCCTTTCCCTCTGCACTGCGTCTGCCGACGTGCTCTCTGCATCTCGGAGCATAACGGCAAAGGACAACGTTTTGCACGGCAGGGTAGAAATGGCATTGCTAGCAGGAAAGCTAGATGCCTTGGAACTGCCCGCTTACCCCTTGCCACTCACTTCAGGCTCGTACGCTGAGCAGAACAGCCTGTTGTTCCTGAAGCTTCGCTGGCTGTCGTTCGTGCCCAGACGCGATTTCCTTCCCAAGGAGGCGAAGCGCCCTCTACTTCTCGCACCGAGCGCGCTGCTCCTGGCTTTCGCCTCTGCCGCAACGAGCTCGCTACGCGCACTTTTCTTCTCAACCCTGGGTGCCCTTGCCTTCTGCCTTTCTTGTCTCGTGAATGGAGACGGAAAGCTTCTCGGCTAGAACTCGCCTAGAACAACTGCGGCTGCACATTGAGCTGGCCCGGAACGCCCTGCTGAAACTTGCCTTCTGGCACCACATTCACGGGGCAGCCGTCTTTCTTCGGCCACCTGCCAAGCGGCCCCATATCGCCGCGCTCGTTGCACTCCGCTTGTCAGATTGGCTTCCCGTGGCGCTGATTTCAGCCTGGCCAAATACTAGCGCTCCGGAGAGCTGTCTCGCAGACAATAATGTCCCGGCATAGAAATTTGTCCTGCAATGTTCCCTCCTCTTTTCCCACACTGTGTTGCTCTGATGAATGCCTTGAGCATGGAACGACTTAAGGCAGCAAGTATTCCTCGCCGGCCACCTCTCGCTGTGCAAGAGGTACGCCGTGGACCCTGTGAACGCTGCCAAGCAAAAAGCAGAGCCGTGACCATAAAAGCGAGGAGAGAGCATGCACGAAGCACACTAGTTCTGTCTAGTGCTTTCCGTGCAGAGAGGCGGCAAAGCTGAATGCCGTGTCCGAGCTTGACAACTCGCTGGAGCACAGAAAGCCAAGAATGAAGAGGCGGAACACAGCCTTGGTTTCAGCAGCTTCCGGGACTGCAAAAGTTCACCAATAGCTCTGTCAAAGCAGAACTCGGCTGCGAATGCTCTCGCAGCTTGGGAAAGTTAGGCGCAGCTGTTGACCAGCTCTGCCCGTGGCCACAGGCTGCTTCTTCCACCTTTCACTGGGGCAGAGCTTTTGCGGAACAGAGACGGCATTCTTCCAGTGCGTGTTCTCCAAGGAGCTGTGAAACAGAGCCTAGCACGCTGTCTCGCTGATACTGGCTTTCGGCAAGCAAGCGTGCCGCACCGCCTACATTCTGCACTCTGGCAGCCTAGTTGCCAGCTTTCGACAGGTGCTGTCCTAGCAAGGAAGCTCAGGCAGTCAAAGCCGGCGCAGGGCGGCACCTTTCTGCTTTGCCCGCCTAAGCGGCGTCACACTCCCAAGGATACTGTGTCCTTTCCCTCTGCACTGCGTCTGCCGACGTGCTCTCTGCATCTCGGAGCATAACGGCAAAGGACAACGTTTTGCACGGCAGGGTAGAAATGGCATTGCTAGCAGGAAAGCTAGATGCCTTGGAACTGCCCGCTTACCCCTTGCCACTCACTTCAGGCTCGTACGCTGAGCAGAACAGCCTGTTGTTCCTGAAGCTTCGCTGGCTGTCGTTCGTGCCCAGACGCGATTTCCTTCCCAAGGAGGCGAAGCGCCCTCTACTTCTCGCACCGAGCGCGCTGCTCCTGGCTTTCGCCTCTGCCGCAACGAGCTCGCTACGCGCACTTTTCTTCTCAACCCTGGGTGCCCTTGCCTTCTGCCTTTCTTGTCTCGTGAATGGAGACGGAAAGCTTCTCGGCTAGAACTCGCCTAGAACAACTGCGGCTGCACATTGAGCTGGCCCGGAACGCCCTGCTGAAACTTGCCTTCTGGCACCACATTCACGGGGCAGCCGTCTTTCTTCGGCCACCTGCCAAGCGGCCCCATATCGCCGCGCTCGTTGCACTCCGCTTGTCAGATTGGCTTCCCGTGGCGCTGATTTCAGCCTGGCCAAATACTAGCGCTCCGGAGAGCTGTCTCGCAGACAATAATGTCCCGGCATAGAAATTTGTCCTGCAATGTTCCCTCCTCTTTTCCCACACTGTGTTGCTCTGATGAATGCCTTGAGCATGGAACGACTTAAGGCAGCAAGTATTCCTCGCCGGCCACCTCTCGCTGTGCAAGAGGTACGCCGTGGACCCTGTGAACGCTGCCAAGCAAAAAGCAGAGCCGTGACCATAAAAGCGAGGAGAGAGCATGCACGAAGCACACTAGTTCTGTCTAGTGCTTTCCGTGCAGAGAGGCGGCAAAGCTGAATGCCGTGTCCGAGCTTGACAACTCGCTGGAGCACAGAAAGCCAAGAATGAAGAGGCGGAACACAGCCTTGGTTTCAGCAGCTTCCGGGACTGCAAAAGTTCACCAATAGCTCTGTCAAAGCAGAACTCGGCTGCGAATGCTCTCGCAGCTTGGGAAAGTTAGGCGCAGCTGTTGACCAGCTCTGCCCGTGGCCACAGGCTGCTTCTTCCACCTTTCACTGGGGCAGAGCTTTTGCGGAACAGAGACGGCATTCTTCCAGTGCGTGTTCTCCAAGGAGCTGTGAAACAGAGCCTAGCACGCTGTCTCGCTGATACTGGCTTTCGGCAAGCAAGCGTGCCGCACCGCCTACATTCTGCACTCTGGCAGCCTAGTTGCCAGCTTTCGACAGGTGCTGTCCTAGCAAGGAAGCTCAGGCAGTCAAAGCCGGCGCAGGGCGGCACCTTTCTGCTTTGCCCGCCTAAGCGGCGTCACACTCCCAAGGATACTGTGTCCTTTCCCTCTGCACTGCGTCTGCCGACGTGCTCTCTGCATCTCGGAGCATAACGGCAAAGGACAACGTTTTGCACGGCAGGGTAGAAATGGCATTGCTAGCAGGAAAGCTAGATGCCTTGGAACTGCCCGCTTACCCCTTGCCACTCACTTCAGGCTCGTACGCTGAGCAGAACAGCCTGTTGTTCCTGAAGCTTCGCTGGCTGTCGTTCGTGCCCAGACGCGATTTCCTTCCCAAGGAGGCGAAGCGCCCTCTACTTCTCGCACCGAGCGCGCTGCTCCTGGCTTTCGCCTCTGCCGCAACGAGCTCGCTACGCGCACTTTTCTTCTCAACCCTGGGTGCCCTTGCCTTCTGCCTTTCTTGTCTCGTGAATGGAGACGGAAAGCTTCTCGGCTAGAACTCGCCTAGAACAACTGCGGCTGCACATTGAGCTGGCCCGGAACGCCCTGCTGAAACTTGCCTTCTGGCACCACATTCACGGGGCAGCCGTCTTTCTTCGGCCACCTGCCAAGCGGCCCCATATCGCCGCGCTCGTTGCACTCCGCTTGTCAGATTGGCTTCCCGTGGCGCTGATTTCAGCCTGGCCAAATACTAGCGCTCCGGAGAGCTGTCTCGCAGACAATAATGTCCCGGCATAGAAATTTGTCCTGCAATGTTCCCTCCTCTTTTCCCACACTGTGTTGCTCTGATGAATGCCTTGAGCATGGAACGACTTAAGCCAGCAAGTATTCCTCGCCGGCCACCTCTCGCTGTGCAAGAGGTACGCCGTGGACCCTGTGAACGCTGCCAAGCAAAAAGCAGAGCCGTGACCATAAAAGCGAGGAGAGAGCATGCACGAAGCACACTAGTTCTGTCTAGTGCTTTCCGTGCAGAGAGGCGGCAAAGCTGAATGCCGTGTCCGAGCTTGACAACTCGCTGGAGCACAGAAAGCCAAGAATGAAGAGGCGGAACACAGCCTTGGTTTCAGCAGCTTCCGGGACTGCAAAAGTTCACCAATAGCTCTGTCAAAGCAGAACTCGGCTGCGAATGCTCTCGCAGCTTGGGAAAGTTAGGCGCAGCTGTTGACCAGCTCTGCCCGTGGCCACAGGCTGCTTCTTCCACCTTTCACTGGGGCAGAGCTTTTGCGGAACAGAGACGGCATTCTTCCAGTGCGTGTTCTCCAAGGAGCTGTGAAACAGAGCCTAGCACGCTGTCTCGCTGATACTGGCTTTCGGCAAGCAAGCGTGCCGCACCGCCTACATTCTGCACTCTGGCAGCCTAGTTGCCAGCTTTCGACAGGTGCTGTCCTAGCAAGGAAGCTCAGGCAGTCAAAGCCGGCGCAGGGCGGCACCTTTCTGCTTTGCCCGCCTAAGCGGCGTCACACTCCCAAGGATACTGTGTCCTTTCCCTCTGCACTGCGTCTGCCGACGTGCTCTCTGCATCTCGGAGCATAACGGCAAAGGACAACGTTTTGCACGGCAGGGTAGAAATGGCATTGCTAGCAGGAAAGCTAGATGCCTTGGAACTGCCCGCTTACCCCTTGCCACTCACTTCAGGCTCGTACGCTGAGCAGAACAGCCTGTTGTTCCTGAAGCTTCGCTGGCTGTCGTTCGTGCCCAGACGCGATTTCCTTCCCAAGGAGGCGAAGCGCCCTCTACTTCTCGCACCGAGCGCGCTGCTCCTGGCTTTCGCCTCTGCCGCAACGAGCTCGCTACGCGCACTTTTCTTCTCAACCCTGGGTGCCCTTGCCTTCTGCCTTTCTTGTCTCGTGAATGGAGACGGAAAGCTTCTCGGCTAGAACTCGCCTAGAACAACTGCGGCTGCACATTGAGCTGGCCCGGAACGCCCTGCTGAAACTTGCCTTCTGGCACCACATTCACGGGGCAGCCGTCTTTCTTCGGCCACCTGCCAAGCGGCCCCATATCGCCGCGCTCGTTGCACTCCGCTTGTCAGATTGGCTTCCCGTGGCGCTGATTTCAGCCTGGCCAAATACTAGCGCTCCGGAGAGCTGTCTCGCAGACAATAATGTCCCGGCATAGAAATTTGTCCTGCAATGTTCCCTCCTCTTTTCCCACACTGTGTTGCTCTGATGAATGCCTTGAGCATGGAACGACTTAAGGCAGCAAGTATTCCTCGCCGGCCACCTCTCGCTGTGCAAGAGGTACGCCGTGGACCCTGTGAACGCTGCCAAGCAAAAAGCAGAGCCGTGACCATAAAAGCGAGGAGAGAGCATGCACGAAGCACACTAGTTCTGTCTAGTGCTTTCCGTGCAGAGAGGCGGCAAAGCTGAATGCCGTGTCCGAGCTTGACAACTCGCTGGAGCACAGAAAGCCAAGAATGAAGAGGCGGAACACAGCCTTGGTTTCAGCAGCTTCCGGGACTGCAAAAGTTCACCAATAGCTCTGTCAAAGCAGAACTCGGCTGCGAATGCTCTCGCAGCTTGGGAAAGTTAGGCGCAGCTGTTGACCAGCTCTGCCCGTGGCCACAGGCTGCTTCTTCCACCTTTCACTGGGGCAGAGCTTTTGCGGAACAGAGACGGCATTCTTCCAGTGCGTGTTCTCCAAGGAGCTGTGAAACAGAGCCTAGCACGCTGTCTCGCTGATACTGGCTTTCGGCAAGCAAGCGTGCCGCACCGCCTACATTCTGCACTCTGGCAGCCTAGTTGCCAGCTTTCGACAGGTGCTGTCCTAGCAAGGAAGCTCAGGCAGTCAAAGCCGGCGCAGGGCGGCACCTTTCTGCTTTGCCCGCCTAAGCGGCGTCACACTCCCAAGGATACTGTGTCCTTTCCCTCTGCACTGCGTCTGCCGACGTGCTCTCTGCATCTCGGAGCATAACGGCAAAGGACAACGTTTTGCACGGCAGGGTAGAAATGGCATTGCTAGCAGGAAAGCTAGATGCCTTGGAACTGCCCGCTTACCCCTTGCCACTCACTTCAGGCTCGTACGCTGAGCAGAACAGCCTGTTGTTCCTGAAGCTTCGCTGGCTGTCGTTCGTGCCCAGACGCGATTTCCTTCCCAAGGAGGCGAAGCGCCCTCTACTTCTCGCACCGAGCGCGCTGCTCCTGGCTTTCGCCTCTGCCGCAACGAGCTCGCTACGCGCACTTTTCTTCTCAACCCTGGGTGCCCTTGCCTTCTGCCTTTCTTGTCTCGTGAATGGAGACGGAAAGCTTCTCGGCTAGAACTCGCCTAGAACAACTGCGGCTGCACATTGAGCTGGCCCGGAACGCCCTGCTGAAACTTGCCTTCTGGCACCACATTCACGGGGCAGCCGTCTTTCTTCGGCCACCTGCCAAGCGGCCCCATATCGCCGCGCTCGTTGCACTCCGCTTGTCAGATTGGCTTCCCGTGGCGCTGATTTCAGCCTGGCCAAATACTAGCGCTCCGGAGAGCTGTCTCGCAGACAATAATGTCCCGGCATAGAAATTTGTCCTGCAATGTTCCCTCCTCTTTTCCCACACTGTGTTGCTCTGATGAATGCCTTGAGCATGGAACGACTTAAGCCAGCAAGTATTCCTCGCCGGCCACCTCTCGCTGTGCAAGAGGTACGCCGTGGACCCTGTGAACGCTGCCAAGCAAAAAGCAGAGCCGTGACCATAAAAGCGAGGAGAGAGCATGCACGAAGCACACTAGTTCTGTCTAGTGCTTTCCGTGCAGAGAGGCGGCAAAGCTGAATGCCGTGTCCGAGCTTGACAACTCGCTGGAGCACAGAAAGCCAAGAATGAAGAGGCGGAACACAGCCTTGGTTTCAGCAGCTTCCGGGACTGCAAAAGTTCACCAATAGCTCTGTCAAAGCAGAACTCGGCTGCGAATGCTCTCGCAGCTTGGGAAAGTTAGGCGCAGCTGTTGACCAGCTCTGCCCGTGGCCACAGGCTGCTTCTTCCACCTTTCACTGGGGCAGAGCTTTTGCGGAACAGAGACGGCATTCTTCCAGTGCGTGTTCTCCAAGGAGCTGTGAAACAGAGCCTAGCACGCTGTCTCGCTGATATTGGCTTTCGGCAAGCAAGCGTGCCGCACCGCCTACATTCTGCACTCTGGCAGCCTAGTTGCCAGCTTTCGACAGGTGCTGTCCTAGCAAGGAAGCTCAGGCAGTCAAAGCCGGCGCAGGGCGGCACCTTTCTGCTTTGCCCGCCTAAGCGGCGTCACACTCCCAAGGATACTGTGTCCTTTCCCTCTGCACTGCGTCTGCCGACGTGCTCTCTGCATCTCGGAGCATAACGGCAAAGGACAACGTTTTGCACGGCAGGGTAGAAATGGCATTGCTAGCAGGAAAGCTAGATGCCTTGGAACTGCCCGCTTACCCCTTGCCACTCACTTCAGGCTCGTACGCTGAGCAGAACAGCCTGTTGTTCCTGAAGCTTCGCTGGCTGTCGTTCGTGCCCAGACGCGATTTCCTTCCCAAGGAGGCGAAGCGCCCTCTACTTCTCGCACCGAGCGCGCTGCTCCTGGCTTTCGCCTCTGCCGCAACGAGCTCGCTACGCGCACTTTTCTTCTCAACCCTGGGTGCCCTTGCCTTCTGCCTTTCTTGTCTCGTGAATGGAGACGGAAAGCTTCTCGGCTAGAACTCGCCTAGAACAACTGCGGCTGCACATTGAGCTGGCCCGGAACGCCCTGCTGAAACTTGCCTTCTGGCACCACATTCACGGGGCAGCCGTCTTTCTTCGGCCACCTGCCAAGCGGCCCCATATCGCCGCGCTCGTTGCACTCCGCTTGTCAGATTGGCTTCCCGTGGCGCTGATTTCAGCCTGGCCAAATACTAGCGCTCCGGAGAGCTGTCTCGCAGACAATAATGTCCCGGCATAGAAATTTGTCCTGCAATGTTCCCTCCTCTTTTCCCACACTGTGTTGCTCTGATGAATGCCTTGAGCATGGAACGACTTAAGGCAGCAAGTATTCCTCGCCGGCCACCTCTCGCTGTGCAAGAGGTACGCCGTGGACCCTGTGAACGCTGCCAAGCAAAAAGCAGAGCCGTGACCATAAAAGCGAGGAGAGAGCATGCACGAAGCACACTAGTTCTGTCTAGTGCTTTCCGTGCAGAGAGGCGGCAAAGCTGAATGCCGTGTCCGAGCTTGACAACTCGCTGGAGCACAGAAAGCCAAGAATGAAGAGGCGGAACACAGCCTTGGTTTCAGCAGCTTCCGGGACTGCAAAAGTTCACCAATAGCTCTGTCAAAGCAGAACTCGGCTGCGAATGCTCTCGCAGCTTGGGAAAGTTAGGCGCAGCTGTTGACCAGCTCTGCCCGTGGCCACAGGCTGCTTCTTCCACCTTTCACTGGGGCAGAGCTTTTGCGGAACAGAGACGGCATTCTTCCAGTGCGTGTTCTCCAAGGAGCTGTGAAACAGAGCCTAGCACGCTGTCTCGCTGATACTGGCTTTCGGCAAGCAAGCGTGCCGCACCGCCTACATTCTGCACTCTGGCAGCCTAGTTGCCAGCTTTCGACAGGTGCTGTCCTAGCAAGGAAGCTCAGGCAGTCAAAGCCGGCGCAGGGCGGCACCTTTCTGCTTTGCCCGCCTAAGCGGCGTCACACTCCCAAGGATACTGTGTCCTTTCCCTCTGCACTGCGTCTGCCGACGTGCTCTCTGCATCTCGGAGCATAACGGCAAAGGACAACGTTTTGCACGGCAGGGTAGAAATGGCATTGCTAGCAGGAAAGCTAGATGCCTTGGAACTGCCCGCTTACCCCTTGCCACTCACTTCAGGCTCGTACGCTGAGCAGAACAGCCTGTTGTTCCTGAAGCTTCGCTGGCTGTCGTTCGTGCCCAGACGCGATTTCCTTCCCAAGGAGGCGAAGCGCCCTCTACTTCTCGCACCGAGCGCGCTGCTCCTGGCTTTCGCCTCTGCCGCAACGAGCTCGCTACGCGCACTTTTCTTCTCAACCCTGGGTGCCCTTGCCTTCTGCCTTTCTTGTCTCGTGAATGGAGACGGAAAGCTTCTCGGCTAGAACTCGCCTAGAACAACTGCGGCTGCACATTGAGCTGGCCCGGAACGCCCTGCTGAAACTTGCCTTCTGGCACCACATTCACGGGGCAGCCGTCTTTCTTCGGCCACCTGCCAAGCGGCCCCATATCGCCGCGCTCGTTGCACTCCGCTTGTCAGATTGGCTTCCCGTGGCGCTGATTTCAGCCTGGCCAAATACTGGCGCTCCGGAGAGCTGTCTCGCAGACAATAATGTCCCGGCATAGAAATTTGTCCTGCAATGTTCCCTCCTCTTTTCCCACACTGTGTTGCTCTGATGAATGCCTTGAGCATGGAACGACTTAAGGCAGCAAGTATTCCTCGCCGGCCACCTCTCGCTGTGCAAGAGGTACGCCGTGGACCCTGTGAACGCTGCCAAGCAAAAAGCAGAGCCGTGACCATAAAAGCGAGGAGAGAGCATGCACGAAGCACACTAGTTCTGTCTAGTGCTTTCCGTGCAGAGAGGCGGCAAAGCTGAATGCCGTGTCCGAGCTTGACAACTCGCTGGAGCACAGAAAGCCAAGAATGAAGAGGCGGAACACAGCCTTGGTTTCAGCAGCTTCCGGGACTGCAAAAGTTCACCAATAGCTCTGTCAAAGCAGAACTCGGCTGCGAATGCTCTCGCAGCTTGGGAAAGTTAGGCGCAGCTGTTGACCAGCTCTGCCCGTGGCCACAGGCTGCTTCTTCCACCTTTCACTGGGGCAGAGCTTTTGCGGAACAGAGACGGCATTCTTCCAGTGCGTGTTCTCCAAGGAGCTGTGAAACAGAGCCTAGCACGCTGTCTCGCTGATACTGGCTTTCGGCAAGCAAGCGTGCCGCACCGCCTACATTCTGCACTCTGGCAGCCTAGTTGCCAGCTTTCGACAGGTGCTGTCCTAGCAAGGAAGCTCAGGCAGTCAAAGCCGGCGCAGGGCGGCACCTTTCTGCTTTGCCCGCCTAAGCGGCGTCACACTCCCAAGGATACTGTGTCCTTTCCCTCTGCACTGCGTCTGCCGACGTGCTCTCTGCATCTCGGAGCATAACGGCAAAGGACAACGTTTTGCACGGCAGGGTAGAAATGGCATTGCTAGCAGGAAAGCTAGATGCCTTGGAACTGCCCGCTTACCCCTTGCCACTCACTTCAGGCTCGTACGCTGAGCAGAACAGCCTGTTGTTCCTGAAGCTTCGCTGGCTGTCGTTCGTGCCCAGACGCGATTTCCTTCCCAAGGAGGCGAAGCGCCCTCTACTTCTCGCACCGAGCGCGCTGCTCCTGGCTTTCGCCTCTGCCGCAACGAGCTCGCTACGCGCACTTTTCTTCTCAACCCTGGGTGCCCTTGCCTTCTGCCTTTCTTGTCTCGTGAATGGAGACGGAAAGCTTCTCGGCTAGAACTCGCCTAGAACAACTGCGGCTGCACATTGAGCTGGCCCGGAACGCCCTGCTGAAACTTGCCTTCTGGCACCACATTCACGGGGCAGCCGTCTTTCTTCGGCCACCTGCCAAGCGGCCCCATATCGCCGCGCTCGTTGCACTCCGCTTGTCAGATTGGCTTCCCGTGGCGCTGATTTCAGCCTGGCCAAATACTAGCGCTCCGGAGAGCTGTCTCGCAGACAATAATGTCCCGGCATAGAAATTTGTCCTGCAATGTTCCCTCCTCTTTTCCCACACTGTGTTGCTCTGATGAATGCCTTGAGCATGGAACGACTTAAGGCAGCAAGTATTCCTCGCCGGCCACCTCTCGCTGTGCAAGAGGTACGCCGTGGACCCTGTGAACGCTGCCAAGCAAAAAGCAGAGCCGTGACCATAAAAGCGAGGAGAGAGCATGCACGAAGCACACTAGTTCTGTCTAGTGCTTTCCGTGCAGAGAGGCGGCAAAGCTGAATGCCGTGTCCGAGCTTGACAACTCGCTGGAGCACAGAAAGCCAAGAATGAAGAGGCGGAACACAGCCTTGGTTTCAGCAGCTTCCGGGACTGCAAAAGTTCACCAATAGCTCTGTCAAAGCAGAACTCGGCTGCGAATGCTCTCGCAGCTTGGGAAAGTTAGGCGCAGCTGTTGACCAGCTCTGCCCGTGGCCACAGGCTGCTTCTTCCACCTTTCACTGGGGCAGAGCTTTTGCGGAACAGAGACGGCATTCTTCCAGTGCGTGTTCTCCAAGGAGCTGTGAAACAGAGCCTAGCACGCTGTCTCGCTGATACTGGCTTTCGGCAAGCAAGCGTGCCGCACCGCCTACATTCTGCACTCTGGCAGCCTAGTTGCCAGCTTTCGACAGGTGCTGTCCTAGCAAGGAAGCTCAGGCAGTCAAAGCCGGCGCAGGGCGGCACCTTTCTGCTTTGCCCGCCTAAGCGGCGTCACACTCCCAAGGATACTGTGTCCTTTCCCTCTGCACTGCGTCTGCCGACGTGCTCTCTGCATCTCGGAGCATAACGGCAAAGGACAACGTTTTGCACGGCAGGGTAGAAATGGCATTGCTAGCAGGAAAGCTAGATGCCTTGGAACTGCCCGCTTACCCCTTGCCACTCACTTCAGGCTCGTACGCTGAGCAGAACAGCCTGTTGTTCCTGAAGCTTCGCTGGCTGTCGTTCGTGCCCAGACGCGATTTCCTTCCCAAGGAGGCGAAGCGCCCTCTACTTCTCGCACCGAGCGCGCTGCTCCTGGCTTTCGCCTCTGCCGCAACGAGCTCGCTACGCGCACTTTTCTTCTCAACCCTGGGTGCCCTTGCCTTCTGCCTTTCTTGTCTCGTGAATGGAGACGGAAAGCTTCTCGGCTAGAACTCGCCTAGAACAACTGCGGCTGCACATTGAGCTGGCCCGGAACGCCCTGCTGAAACTTGCCTTCTGGCACCACATTCACGGGGCAGCCGTCTTTCTTCGGCCACCTGCCAAGCGGCCCCATATCGCCGCGCTCGTTGCACTCCGCTTGTCAGATTGGCTTCCCGTGGCGCTGATTTCAGCCTGGCCAAATACTAGCGCTCCGGAGAGCTGTCTCGCAGACAATAATGTCCCGGCATAGAAATTTGTCCTGCAATGTTCCCTCCTCTTTTCCCACACTGTGTTGCTCTGATGAATGCCTTGAGCATGGAACGACTTAAGGCAGCAAGTATTCCTCGCCGGCCACCTCTCGCTGTGCAAGAGGTACGCCGTGGACCCTGTGAACGCTGCCAAGCAAAAAGCAGAGCCGTGACCATAAAAGCGAGGAGAGAGCATGCACGAAGCACACTAGTTCTGTCTAGTGCTTTCCGTGCAGAGAGGCGGCAAAGCTGAATGCCGTGTCCGAGCTTGACAACTCGCTGGAGCACAGAAAGCCAAGAATGAAGAGGCGGAACACAGCCTTGGTTTCAGCAGCTTCCGGGACTGCAAAAGTTCACCAATAGCTCTGTCAAAGCAGAACTCGGCTGCGAATGCTCTCGCAGCTTGGGAAAGTTAGGCGCAGCTGTTGACCAGCTCTGCCCGTGGCCACAGGCTGCTTCTTCCACCTTTCACTGGGGCAGAGCTTTTGCGGAACAGAGACGGCATTCTTCCAGTGCGTGTTCTCCAAGGAGCTGTGAAACAGAGCCTAGCACGCTGTCTCGCTGATACTGGCTTTCGGCAAGCAAGCGTGCCGCACCGCCTACATTCTGCACTCTGGCAGCCTAGTTGCCAGCTTTCGACAGGTGCTGTCCTAGCAAGGAAGCTCAGGCAGTCAAAGCCGGCGCAGGGCGGCACCTTTCTGCTTTGCCCGCCTAAGCGGCGTCACACTCCCAAGGATACTGTGTCCTTTCCCTCTGCACTGCGTCTGCCGACGTGCTCTCTGCATCTCGGAGCATAACGGCAAAGGACAACGTTTTGCACGGCAGGGTAGAAATGGCATTGCTAGCAGGAAAGCTAGATGCCTTGGAACTGCCCGCTTACCCCTTGCCACTCACTTCAGGCTCGTACGCTGAGCAGAACAGCCTGTTGTTCCTGAAGCTTCGCTGGCTGTCGTTCGTGCCCAGACGCGATTTCCTTCCCAAGGAGGCGAAGCGCCCTCTACTTCTCGCACCGAGCGCGCTGCTCCTGGCTTTCGCCTCTGCCGCAACGAGCTCGCTACGCGCACTTTTCTTCTCAACCCTGGGTGCCCTTGCCTTCTGCCTTTCTTGTCTCGTGAATGGAGACGGAAAGCTTCTCGGCTAGAACTCGCCTAGAACAACTGCGGCTGCACATTGAGCTGGCCCGGAACGCCCTGCTGAAACTTGCCTTCTGGCACCACATTCACGGGGCAGCCGTCTTTCTTCGGCCACCTGCCAAGCGGCCCCATATCGCCGCGCTCGTTGCACTCCGCTTGTCAGATTGGCTTCCCGTGGCGCTGATTTCAGCCTGGCCAAATACTAGCGCTCCGGAGAGCTGTCTCGCAGACAATAATGTCCCGGCATAGAAATTTGTCCTGCAATGTTCCCTCCTCTTTTCCCACACTGTGTTGCTCTGATGAATGCCTTGAGCATGGAACGACTTAAGCCAGCAAGTATTCCTCGCCGGCCACCTCTCGCTGTGCAAGAGGTACGCCGTGGACCCTGTGAACGCTGCCAAGCAAAAAGCAGAGCCGTGACCATAAAAGCGAGGAGAGAGCATGCACGAAGCACACTAGTTCTGTCTAGTGCTTTCCGTGCAGAGAGGCGGCAAAGCTGAATGCCGTGTCCGAGCTTGACAACTCGCTGGAGCACAGAAAGCCAAGAATGAAGAGGCGGAACACAGCCTTGGTTTCAGCAGCTTCCGGGACTGCAAAAGTTCACCAATAGCTCTGTCAAAGCAGAACTCGGCTGCGAATGCTCTCGCAGCTTGGGAAAGTTAGGCGCAGCTGTTGACCAGCTCTGCCCGTGGCCACAGGCTGCTTCTTCCACCTTTCACTGGGGCAGAGCTTTTGCGGAACAGAGACGGCATTCTTCCAGTGCGTGTTCTCCAAGGAGCTGTGAAACAGAGCCTAGCACGCTGTCTCGCTGATACTGGCTTTCGGCAAGCAAGCGTGCCGCACCGCCTACATTCTGCACTCTGGCAGCCTAGTTGCCAGCTTTCGACAGGTGCTGTCCTAGCAAGGAAGCTCAGGCAGTCAAAGCCGGCGCAGGGCGGCACCTTTCTGCTTTGCCCGCCTAAGCGGCGTCACACTCCCAAGGATACTGTGTCCTTTCCCTCTGCACTGCGTCTGCCGACGTGCTCTCTGCATCTCGGAGCATAACGGCAAAGGACAACGTTTTGCACGGCAGGGTAGAAATGGCATTGCTAGCAGGAAAGCTAGATGCCTTGGAACTGCCCGCTTACCCCTTGCCACTCACTTCAGGCTCGTACGCTGAGCAGAACAGCCTGTTGTTCCTGAAGCTTCGCTGGCTGTCGTTCGTGCCCAGACGCGATTTCCTTCCCAAGGAGGCGAAGCGCCCTCTACTTCTCGCACCGAGCGCGCTGCTCCTGGCTTTCGCCTCTGCCGCAACGAGCTCGCTACGCGCACTTTTCTTCTCAACCCTGGGTGCCCTTGCCTTCTGCCTTTCTTGTCTCGTGAATGGAGACGGAAAGCTTCTCGGCTAGAACTCGCCTAGAACAACTGCGGCTGCACATTGAGCTGGCCCGGAACGCCCTGCTGAAACTTGCCTTCTGGCACCACATTCACGGGGCAGCCGTCTTTCTTCGGCCACCTGCCAAGCGGCCCCATATCGCCGCGCTCGTTGCACTCCGCTTGTCAGATTGGCTTCCCGTGGCGCTGATTTCAGCCTGGCCAAATACTAGCGCTCCGGAGAGCTGTCTCGCAGACAATAATGTCCCGGCATAGAAATTTGTCCTGCAATGTTCCCTCCTCTTTTCCCACACTGTGTTGCTCTGATGAATGCCTTGAGCATGGAACGACTTAAGGCAGCAAGTATTCCTCGCCGGCCACCTCTCGCTGTGCAAGAGGTACGCCGTGGACCCTGTGAACGCTGCCAAGCAAAAAGCAGAGCCGTGACCATAAAAGCGAGGAGAGAGCATGCACGAAGCACACTAGTTCTGTCTAGTGCTTTCCGTGCAGAGAGGCGGCAAAGCTGAATGCCGTGTCCGAGCTTGACAACTCGCTGGAGCACAGAAAGCCAAGAATGAAGAGGCGGAACACAGCCTTGGTTTCAGCAGCTTCCGGGACTGCAAAAGTTCACCAATAGCTCTGTCAAAGCAGAACTCGGCTGCGAATGCTCTCGCAGCTTGGGAAAGTTAGGCGCAGCTGTTGACCAGCTCTGCCCGTGGCCACAGGCTGCTTCTTCCACCTTTCACTGGGGCAGAGCTTTTGCGGAACAGAGACGGCATTCTTCCAGTGCGTGTTCTCCAAGGAGCTGTGAAACAGAGCCTAGCACGCTGTCTCGCTGATACTGGCTTTCGGCAAGCAAGCGTGCCGCACCGCCTACATTCTGCACTCTGGCAGCCTAGTTGCCAGCTTTCGACAGGTGCTGTCCTAGCAAGGAAGCTCAGGCAGTCAAAGCCGGCGCAGGGCGGCACCTTTCTGCTTTGCCCGCCTAAGCGGCGTCACACTCCCAAGGATACTGTGTCCTTTCCCTCTGCACTGCGTCTGCCGACGTGCTCTCTGCATCTCGGAGCATAACGGCAAAGGACAACGTTTTGCACGGCAGGGTAGAAATGGCATTGCTAGCAGGAAAGCTAGATGCCTTGGAACTGCCCGCTTACCCCTTGCCACTCACTTCAGGCTCGTACGCTGAGCAGAACAGCCTGTTGTTCCTGAAGCTTCGCTGGCTGTCGTTCGTGCCCAGACGCGATTTCCTTCCCAAGGAGGCGAAGCGCCCTCTACTTCTCGCACCGAGCGCGCTGCTCCTGGCTTTCGCTTCTGCCGCAACGAGCTCGCTACGCGCACTTTTCTTCTCAACCCTGGGTGCCCTTGCCTTCTGCCTTTCTTGTCTCGTGAATGGAGACGGAAAGCTTCTCGGCTAGAACTCGCCTAGAACAACTGCGGCTGCACATTGAGCTGGCCCGGAACGCCCTGCTGAAACTTGCCTTCTGGCACCACATTCACGGGGCAGCCGTCTTTCTTCGGCCACCTGCCAAGCGGCCCCATATCGCCGCGCTCGTTGCACTCCGCTTGTCAGATTGGCTTCCCGTGGCGCTGATTTCAGCCTGGCCAAATACTAGCGCTCCGGAGAGCTGTCTCGCAGACAATAATGTCCCGGCATAGAAATTTGTCCTGCAATATTCCCTCCTCTTTTCCCACACTGTGTTGCTCTGATGAATGCCTTGAGCATGGAACGACTTAAGCCAGCAAGTATTCCTCGCCGGCCACCTCTCGCTGTGCAAGAGGTACGCCGTGGACCCTGTGAACGCTGCCAAGCAAAAAGCAGAGCCGTGACCATAAAAGCGAGGAGAGAGCATGCACGAAGCACACTAGTTCTGTCTAGTGCTTTCCGTGCAGAGAGGCGGCAAAGCTGAATGCCGTGTCCGAGCTTGACAACTCGCTGGAGCACAGAAAGCCAAGAATGAAGAGGCGGAACACAGCCTTGGTTTCAGCAGCTTCCGGGACTGCAAAAGTTCACCAATAGCTCTGTCAAAGCAGAACTCGGCTGCGAATGCTCTCGCAGCTTGGGAAAGTTAGGCGCAGCTGTTGACCAGCTCTGCCCGTGGCCACAGGCTGCTTCTTCCACCTTTCACTGGGGCAGAGCTTTTGCGGAACAGAGACGGCATTCTTCCAGTGCGTGTTCTCCAAGGAGCTGTGAAACAGAGCCTAGCACGCTGTCTCGCTGATACTGGCTTTCGGCAAGCAAGCGTGCCGCACCGCCTACATTCTGCACTCTGGCAGCCTAGTTGCCAGCTTTCGACAGGTGCTGTCCTAGCAAGGAAGCTCAGGCAGTCAAAGCCGGCGCAGGGCGGCACCTTTCTGCTTTGCCCGCCTAAGCGGCGTCACACTCCCAAGGATACTGTGTCCTTTCCCTCTGCACTGCGTCTGCCGACGTGCTCTCTGCATCTCGGAGCATAACGGCAAAGGACAACGTTTTGCACGGCAGGGTAGAAATGGCATTGCTAGCAGGAAAGCTAGATGCCTTGGAACTGCCCGCTTACCCCTTGCCACTCACTTCAGGCTCGTACGCTGAGCAGAACAGCCTGTTGTTCCTGAAGCTTCGCTGGCTGTCGTTCGTGCCCAGACGCGATTTCCTTCCCAAGGAGGCGAAGCGCCCTCTACTTCTCGCACCGAGCGCGCTGCTCCTGGCTTTCGCCTCTGCCGCAACGAGCTCGCTACGCGCACTTTTCTTCTCAACCCTGGGTGCCCTTGCCTTCTGCCTTTCTTGTCTCGTGAATGGAGACGGAAAGCTTCTCGGCTAGAACTCGCCTAGAACAACTGCGGCTGCACATTGAGCTGGCCCGGAACGCCCTGCTGAAACTTGCCTTCTGGCACCACATTCACGGGGCAGCCGTCTTTCTTCGGCCACCTGCCAAGCGGCCCCATATCGCCGCGCTCGTTGCACTCCGCTTGTCAGATTGGCTTCCCGTGGCGCTGATTTCAGCCTGGCCAAATACTAGCGCTCCGGAGAGCTGTCTCGCAGACAATAATGTCCCGGCATAGAAATTTGTCCTGCAATGTTCCCTCCTCTTTTCCCACACTGTGTTGCTCTGATGAATGCCTTGAGCATGGAACGACTTAAGCCAGCAAGTATTCCTCGCCGGCCACCTCTCGCTGTGCAAGAGGTACGCCGTGGACCCTGTGAACGCTGCCAAGCAAAAAGCAGAGCCGTGACCATAAAAGCGAGGAGAGAGCATGCACGAAGCACACTAGTTCTGTCTAGTGCTTTCCGTGCAGAGAGGCGGCAAAGCTGAATGCCGTGTCCGAGCTTGACAACTCGCTGGAGCACAGAAAGCCAAGAATGAAGAGGCGGAACACAGCCTTGGTTTCAGCAGCTTCCGGGACTGCAAAAGTTCACCAATAGCTCTGTCAAAGCAGAACTCGGCTGCGAATGCTCTCGCAGCTTGGGAAAGTTAGGCGCAGCTGTTGACCAGCTCTGCCCGTGGCCACAGGCTGCTTCTTCCACCTTTCACTGGGGCAGAGCTTTTGCGGAACAGAGACGGCATTCTTCCAGTGCGTGTTCTCCAAGGAGCTGTGAAACAGAGCCTAGCACGCTGTCTCGCTGATACTGGCTTTCGGCAAGCAAGCGTGCCGCACCGCCTACATTCTGCACTCTGGCAGCCTAGTTGCCAGCTTTCGACAGGTGCTGTCCTAGCAAGGAAGCTCAGGCAGTCAAAGCCGGCGCAGGGCGGCACCTTTCTGCTTTGCCCGCCTAAGCGGCGTCACACTCCCAAGGATACTGTGTCCTTTCCCTCTGCACTGCGTCTGCCGACGTGCTCTCTGCATCTCGGAGCATAACGGCAAAGGACAACGTTTTGCACGGCAGGGTAGAAATGGCATTGCTAGCAGGAAAGCTAGATGCCTTGGAACTGCCCGCTTACCCCTTGCCACTCACTTCAGGCTCGTACGCTGAGCAGAACAGCCTGTTGTTCCTGAAGCTTCGCTGGCTGTCGTTCGTGCCCAGACGCGATTTCCTTCCCAAGGAGGCGAAGCGCCCTCTACTTCTCGCACCGAGCGCGCTGCTCCTGGCTTTCGCCTCTGCCGCAACGAGCTCGCTACGCGCACTTTTCTTCTCAACCCTGGGTGCCCTTGCCTTCTGCCTTTCTTGTCTCGTGAATGGAGACGGAAAGCTTCTCGGCTAGAACTCGCCTAGAACAACTGCGGCTGCACATTGAGCTGGCCCGGAACGCCCTGCTGAAACTTGCCTTCTGGCACCACATTCACGGGGCAGCCGTCTTTCTTCGGCCACCTGCCAAGCGGCCCCATATCGCCGCGCTCGTTGCACTCCGCTTGTCAGATTGGCTTCCCGTGGCGCTGATTTCAGCCTGGCCAAATACTAGCGCTCCGGAGAGCTGTCTCGCAGACAATAATGTCCCGGCATAGAAATTTGTCCTGCAATGTTCCCTCCTCTTTTCCCACACTGTGTTGCTCTGATGAATGCCTTGAGCATGGAACGACTTAAGGCAGCAAGTATTCCTCGCCGGCCACCTCTCGCTGTGCAAGAGGTACGCCGTGGACCCTGTGAACGCTGCCAAGCAAAAAGCAGAGCCGTGACCATAAAAGCGAGGAGAGAGCATGCACGAAGCACACTAGTTCTGTCTAGTGCTTTCCGTGCAGAGAGGCGGCAAAGCTGAATGCCGTGTCCGAGCTTGACAACTCGCTGGAGCACAGAAAGCCAAGAATGAAGAGGCGGAACACAGCCTTGGTTTCAGCAGCTTCCGGGACTGCAAAAGTTCACCAATAGCTCTGTCAAAGCAGAACTCGGCTGCGAATGCTCTCGCAGCTTGGGAAAGTTAGGCGCAGCTGTTGACCAGCTCTGCCCGTGGCCACAGGCTGCTTCTTCCACCTTTCACTGGGGCAGAGCTTTTGCGGAACAGAGACGGCATTCTTCCAGTGCGTGTTCTCCAAGGAGCTGTGAAACAGAGCCTAGCACGCTGTCTCGCTGATACTGGCTTTCGGCAAGCAAGCGTGCCGCACCGCCTACATTCTGCACTCTGGCAGCCTAGTTGCCAGCTTTCGACAGGTGCTGTCCTAGCAAGGAAGCTCAGGCAGTCAAAGCCGGCGCAGGGCGGCACCTTTCTGCTTTGCCCGCCTAAGCGGCGTCACACTCCCAAGGATACTGTGTCCTTTCCCTCTGCACTGCGTCTGCCGACGTGCTCTCTGCATCTCGGAGCATAACGGCAAAGGACAACGTTTTGCACGGCAGGGTAGAAATGGCATTGCTAGCAGGAAAGCTAGATGCCTTGGAACTGCCCGCTTACCCCTTGCCACTCACTTCAGGCTCGTACGCTGAGCAGAACAGCCTGTTGTTCCTGAAGCTTCGCTGGCTGTCGTTCGTGCCCAGACGCGATTTCCTTCCCAAGGAGGCGAAGCGCCCTCTACTTCTCGCACCGAGCGCGCTGCTCCTGGCTTTCGCTTCTGCCGCAACGAGCTCGCTACGCGCACTTTTCTTCTCAACCCTGGGTGCCCTTGCCTTCTGCCTTTCTTGTCTCGTGAATGGAGACGGAAAGCTTCTCGGCTAGAACTCGCCTAGAACAACTGCGGCTGCACATTGAGCTGGCCCGGAACGCCCTGCTGAAACTTGCCTTCTGGCACCACATTCACGGGGCAGCCGTCTTTCTTCGGCCACCTGCCAAGCGGCCCCATATCGCCGCGCTCGTTGCACTCCGCTTGTCAGATTGGCTTCCCGTGGCGCTGATTTCAGCCTGGCCAAATACTAGCGCTCCGGAGAGCTGTCTCGCAGACAATAATGTCCCGGCATAGAAATTTGTCCTGCAATATTCCCTCCTCTTTTCCCACACTGTGTTGCTCTGATGAATGCCTTGAGCATGGAACGACTTAAGCCAGCAAGTATTCCTCGCCGGCCACCTCTCGCTGTGCAAGAGGTACGCCGTGGACCCTGTGAACGCTGCCAAGCAAAAAGCAGAGCCGTGACCATAAAAGCGAGGAGAGAGCATGCACGAAGCACACTAGTTCTGTCTAGTGCTTTCCGTGCAGAGAGGCGGCAAAGCTGAATGCCGTGTCCGAGCTTGACAACTCGCTGGAGCACAGAAAGCCAAGAATGAAGAGGCGGAACACAGCCTTGGTTTCAGCAGCTTCCGGGACTGCAAAAGTTCACCAATAGCTCTGTCAAAGCAGAACTCGGCTGCGAATGCTCTCGCAGCTTGGGAAAGTTAGGCGCAGCTGTTGACCAGCTCTGCCCGTGGCCACAGGCTGCTTCTTCCACCTTTCACTGGGGCAGAGCTTTTGCGGAACAGAGACGGCATTCTTCCAGTGCGTGTTCTCCAAGGAGCTGTGAAACAGAGCCTAGCACGCTGTCTCGCTGATACTGGCTTTCGGCAAGCAAGCGTGCCGCACCGCCTACATTCTGCACTCTGGCAGCCTAGTTGCCAGCTTTCGACAGGTGCTGTCCTAGCAAGGAAGCTCAGGCAGTCAAAGCCGGCGCAGGGCGGCACCTTTCTGCTTTGCCCGCCTAAGCGGCGTCACACTCCCAAGGATACTGTGTCCTTTCCCTCTGCACTGCGTCTGCCGACGTGCTCTCTGCATCTCGGAGCATAACGGCAAAGGACAACGTTTTGCACGGCAGGGTAGAAATGGCATTGCTAGCAGGAAAGCTAGATGCCTTGGAACTGCCCGCTTACCCCTTGCCACTCACTTCAGGCTCGTACGCTGAGCAGAACAGCCTGTTGTTCCTGAAGCTTCGCTGGCTGTCGTTCGTGCCCAGACGCGATTTCCTTCCCAAGGAGGCGAAGCGCCCTCTACTTCTCGCACCGAGCGCGCTGCTCCTGGCTTTCGCCTCTGCCGCAACGAGCTCGCTACGCGCACTTTTCTTCTCAACCCTGGGTGCCCTTGCCTTCTGCCTTTCTTGTCTCGTGAATGGAGACGGAAAGCTTCTCGGCTAGAACTCGCCTAGAACAACTGCGGCTGCACATTGAGCTGGCCCGGAACGCCCTGCTGAAACTTGCCTTCTGGCACCACATTCACGGGGCAGCCGTCTTTCTTCGGCCACCTGCCAAGCGGCCCCATATCGCCGCGCTCGTTGCACTCCGCTTGTCAGATTGGCTTCCCGTGGCGCTGATTTCAGCCTGGCCAAATACTAGCGCTCCGGAGAGCTGTCTCGCAGACAATAATGTCCCGGCATAGAAATTTGTCCTGCAATGTTCCCTCCTCTTTTCCCACACTGTGTTGCTCTGATGAATGCCTTGAGCATGGAACGACTTAAGCCAGCAAGTATTCCTCGCCGGCCACCTCTCGCTGTGCAAGAGGTACGCCGTGGACCCTGTGAACGCTGCCAAGCAAAAAGCAGAGCCGTGACCATAAAAGCGAGGAGAGAGCATGCACGAAGCACACTAGTTCTGTCTAGTGCTTTCCGTGCAGAGAGGCGGCAAAGCTGAATGCCGTGTCCGAGCTTGACAACTCGCTGGAGCACAGAAAGCCAAGAATGAAGAGGCGGAACACAGCCTTGGTTTCAGCAGCTTCCGGGACTGCAAAAGTTCACCAATAGCTCTGTCAAAGCAGAACTCGGCTGCGAATGCTCTCGCAGCTTGGGAAAGTTAGGCGCAGCTGTTGACCAGCTCTGCCCGTGGCCACAGGCTGCTTCTTCCACCTTTCACTGGGGCAGAGCTTTTGCGGAACAGAGACGGCATTCTTCCAGTGCGTGTTCTCCAAGGAGCTGTGAAACAGAGCCTAGCACGCTGTCTCGCTGATACTGGCTTTCGGCAAGCAAGCGTGCCGCACCGCCTACATTCTGCACTCTGGCAGCCTAGTTGCCAGCTTTCGACAGGTGCTGTCCTAGCAAGGAAGCTCAGGCAGTCAAAGCCGGCGCAGGGCGGCACCTTTCTGCTTTGCCCGCCTAAGCGGCGTCACACTCCCAAGGATACTGTGTCCTTTCCCTCTGCACTGCGTCTGCCGACGTGCTCTCTGCATCTCGGAGCATAACGGCAAAGGACAACGTTTTGCACGGCAGGGTAGAAATGGCATTGCTAGCAGGAAAGCTAGATGCCTTGGAACTGCCCGCTTACCCCTTGCCACTCACTTCAGGCTCGTACGCTGAGCAGAACAGCCTGTTGTTCCTGAAGCTTCGCTGGCTGTCGTTCGTGCCCAGACGCGATTTCCTTCCCAAGGAGGCGAAGCGCCCTCTACTTCTCGCACCGAGCGCGCTGCTCCTGGCTTTCGCCTCTGCCGCAACGAGCTCGCTACGCGCACTTTTCTTCTCAACCCTGGGTGCCCTTGCCTTCTGCCTTTCTTGTCTCGTGAATGGAGACGGAAAGCTTCTCGGCTAGAACTCGCCTAGAACAACTGCGGCTGCACATTGAGCTGGCCCGGAACGCCCTGCTGAAACTTGCCTTCTGGCACCACATTCACGGGGCAGCCGTCTTTCTTCGGCCACCTGCCAAGCGGCCCCATATCGCCGCGCTCGTTGCACTCCGCTTGTCAGATTGGCTTCCCGTGGCGCTGATTTCAGCCTGGCCAAATACTAGCGCTCCGGAGAGCTGTCTCGCAGACAATAATGTCCCGGCATAGAAATTTGTCCTGCAATGTTCCCTCCTCTTTTCCCACACTGTGTTGCTCTGATGAATGCCTTGAGCATGGAACGACTTAAGGCAGCAAGTATTCCTCGCCGGCCACCTCTCGCTGTGCAAGAGGTACGCCGTGGACCCTGTGAACGCTGCCAAGCAAAAAGCAGAGCCGTGACCATAAAAGCGAGGAGAGAGCATGCACGAAGCACACTAGTTCTGTCTAGTGCTTTCCGTGCAGAGAGGCGGCAAAGCTGAATGCCGTGTCCGAGCTTGACAACTCGCTGGAGCACAGAAAGCCAAGAATGAAGAGGCGGAACACAGCCTTGGTTTCAGCAGCTTCCGGGACTGCAAAAGTTCACCAATAGCTCTGTCAAAGCAGAACTCGGCTGCGAATGCTCTCGCAGCTTGGGAAAGTTAGGCGCAGCTGTTGACCAGCTCTGCCCGTGGCCACAGGCTGCTTCTTCCACCTTTCACTGGGGCAGAGCTTTTGCGGAACAGAGACGGCATTCTTCCAGTGCGTGTTCTCCAAGGAGCTGTGAAACAGAGCCTAGCACGCTGTCTCGCTGATACTGGCTTTCGGCAAGCAAGCGTGCCGCACCGCCTACATTCTGCACTCTGGCAGCCTAGTTGCCAGCTTTCGACAGGTGCTGTCCTAGCAAGGAAGCTCAGGCAGTCAAAGCCGGCGCAGGGCGGCACCTTTCTGCTTTGCCCGCCTAAGCGGCGTCACACTCCCAAGGATACTGTGTCCTTTCCCTCTGCACTGCGTCTGCCGACGTGCTCTCTGCATCTCGGAGCATAACGGCAAAGGACAACGTTTTGCACGGCAGGGTAGAAATGGCATTGCTAGCAGGAAAGCTAGATGCCTTGGAACTGCCCGCTTACCCCTTGCCACTCACTTCAGGCTCGTACGCTGAGCAGAACAGCCTGTTGTTCCTGAAGCTTCGCTGGCTGTCGTTCGTGCCCAGACGCGATTTCCTTCCCAAGGAGGCGAAGCGCCCTCTACTTCTCGCACCGAGCGCGCTGCTCCTGGCTTTCGCTTCTGCCGCAACGAGCTCGCTACGCGCACTTTTCTTCTCAACCCTGGGTGCCCTTGCCTTCTGCCTTTCTTGTCTCGTGAATGGAGACGGAAAGCTTCTCGGCTAGAACTCGCCTAGAACAACTGCGGCTGCACATTGAGCTGGCCCGGAACGCCCTGCTGAAACTTGCCTTCTGGCACCACATTCACGGGGCAGCCGTCTTTCTTCGGCCACCTGCCAAGCGGCCCCATATCGCCGCGCTCGTTGCACTCCGCTTGTCAGATTGGCTTCCCGTGGCGCTGATTTCAGCCTGGCCAAATACTAGCGCTCCGGAGAGCTGTCTCGCAGACAATAATGTCCCGGCATAGAAATTTGTCCTGCAATGTTCCCTCCTCTTTTCCCACACTGTGTTGCTCTGATGAATGCCTTGAGCATGGAACGACTTAAGGCAGCAAGTATTCCTCGCCGGCCACCTCTCGCTGTGCAAGAGGTACGCCGTGGACCCTGTGAACGCTGCCAAGCAAAAAGCAGAGCCGTGACCATAAAAGCGAGGAGAGAGCATGCACGAAGCACACTAGTTCTGTCTAGTGCTTTCCGTGCAGAGAGGCGGCAAAGCTGAATGCCGTGTCCGAGCTTGACAACTCGCTGGAGCACAGAAAGCCAAGAATGAAGAGGCGGAACACAGCCTTGGTTTCAGCAGCTTCCGGGACTGCAAAAGTTCACCAATAGCTCTGTCAAAGCAGAACTCGGCTGCGAATGCTCTCGCAGCTTGGGAAAGTTAGGCGCAGCTGTTGACCAGCTCTGCCCGTGGCCACAGGCTGCTTCTTCCACCTTTCACTGGGGCAGAGCTTTTGCGGAACAGAGACGGCATTCTTCCAGTGCGTGTTCTCCAAGGAGCTGTGAAACAGAGCCTAGCACGCTGTCTCGCTGATACTGGCTTTCGGCAAGCAAGCGTGCCGCACCGCCTACATTCTGCACTCTGGCAGCCTAGTTGCCAGCTTTCGACAGGTGCTGTCCTAGCAAGGAAGCTCAGGCAGTCAAAGCCGGCGCAGGGCGGCACCTTTCTGCTTTGCCCGCCTAAGCGGCGTCACACTCCCAAGGATACTGTGTCCTTTCCCTCTGCACTGCGTCTGCCGACGTGCTCTCTGCATCTCGGAGCATAACGGCAAAGGACAACGTTTTGCACGGCAGGGTAGAAATGGCATTGCTAGCAGGAAAGCTAGATGCCTTGGAACTGCCCGCTTACCCCTTGCCACTCACTTCAGGCTCGTACGCTGAGCAGAACAGCCTGTTGTTCCTGAAGCTTCGCTGGCTGTCGTTCGTGCCCAGACGCGATTTCCTTCCCAAGGAGGCGAAGCGCCCTCTACTTCTCGCACCGAGCGCGCTGCTCCTGGCTTTCGCCTCTGCCGCAACGAGCTCGCTACGCGCACTTTTCTTCTCAACCCTGGGTGCCCTTGCCTTCTGCCTTTCTTGTCTCGTGAATGGAGACGGAAAGCTTCTCGGCTAGAACTCGCCTAGAACAACTGCGGCTGCACATTGAGCTGGCCCGGAACGCCCTGCTGAAACTTGCCTTCTGGCACCACATTCACGGGGCAGCCGTCTTTCTTCGGCCACCTGCCAAGCGGCCCCATATCGCCGCGCTCGTTGCACTCCGCTTGTCAGATTGGCTTCCCGTGGCGCTGATTTCAGCCTGGCCAAATACTAGCGCTCCGGAGAGCTGTCTCGCAGACAATAATGTCCCGGCATAGAAATTTGTCCTGCAATGTTCCCTCCTCTTTTCCCACACTGTGTTGCTCTGATGAATGCCTTGAGCATGGAACGACTTAAGGCAGCAAGTATTCCTCGCCGGCCACCTCTCGCTGTGCAAGAGGTACGCCGTGGACCCTGTGAACGCTGCCAAGCAAAAAGCAGAGCCGTGACCATAAAAGCGAGGAGAGAGCATGCACGAAGCACACTAGTTCTGTCTAGTGCTTTCCGTGCAGAGAGGCGGCAAAGCTGAATGCCGTGTCCGAGCTTGACAACTCGCTGGAGCACAGAAAGCCAAGAATGAAGAGGCGGAACACAGCCTTGGTTTCAGCAGCTTCCGGGACTGCAAAAGTTCACCAATAGCTCTGTCAAAGCAGAACTCGGCTGCGAATGCTCTCGCAGCTTGGGAAAGTTAGGCGCAGCTGTTGACCAGCTCTGCCCGTGGCCACAGGCTGCTTCTTCCACCTTTCACTGGGGCAGAGCTTTTGCGGAACAGAGACGGCATTCTTCCAGTGCGTGTTCTCCAAGGAGCTGTGAAACAGAGCCTAGCACGCTGTCTCGCTGATACTGGCTTTCGGCAAGCAAGCGTGCCGCACCGCCTACATTCTGCACTCTGGCAGCCTAGTTGCCAGCTTTCGACAGGTGCTGTCCTAGCAAGGAAGCTCAGGCAGTCAAAGCCGGCGCAGGGCGGCACCTTTCTGCTTTGCCCGCCTAAGCGGCGTCACACTCCCAAGGATACTGTGTCCTTTCCCTCTGCACTGCGTCTGCCGACGTGCTCTCTGCATCTCGGAGCATAACGGCAAAGGACAACGTTTTGCACGGCAGGGTAGAAATGGCATTGCTAGCAGGAAAGCTAGATGCCTTGGAACTGCCCGCTTACCCCTTGCCACTCACTTCAGGCTCGTACGCTGAGCAGAACAGCCTGTTGTTCCTGAAGCTTCGCTGGCTGTCGTTCGTGCCCAGACGCGATTTCCTTCCCAAGGAGGCGAAGCGCCCTCTACTTCTCGCACCGAGCGCGCTGCTCCTGGCTTTCGCCTCTGCCGCAACGAGCTCGCTACGCGCACTTTTCTTCTCAACCCTGGGTGCCCTTGCCTTCTGCCTTTCTTGTCTCGTGAATGGAGACGGAAAGCTTCTCGGCTAGAACTCGCCTAGAACAACTGCGGCTGCACATTGAGCTGGCCCGGAACGCCCTGCTGAAACTTGCCTTCTGGCACCACATTCACGGGGCAGCCGTCTTTCTTCGGCCACCTGCCAAGCGGCCCCATATCGCCGCGCTCGTTGCACTCCGCTTGTCAGATTGGCTTCCCGTGGCGCTGATTTCAGCCTGGCCAAATACTGGCGCTCCGGAGAGCTGTCTCGCAGACAATAATGTCCCGGCATAGAAATTTGTCCTGCAATGTTCCCTCCTCTTTTCCCACACTGTGTTGCTCTGATGAATGCCTTGAGCATGGAACGACTTAAGCCAGCAAGTATTCCTCGCCGGCCACCTCTCGCTGTGCAAGAGGTACGCCGTGGACCCTGTGAACGCTGCCAAGCAAAAAGCAGAGCCGTGACCATAAAAGCGAGGAGAGAGCATGCACGAAGCACACTAGTTCTGTCTAGTGCTTTCCGTGCAGAGAGGCGGCAAAGCTGAATGCCGTGTCCGAGCTTGACAACTCGCTGGAGCACAGAAAGCCAAGAATGAAGAGGCGGAACACAGCCTTGGTTTCAGCAGCTTCCGGGACTGCAAAAGTTCACCAATAGCTCTGTCAAAGCAGAACTCGGCTGCGAATGCTCTCGCAGCTTGGGAAAGTTAGGCGCAGCTGTTGACCAGCTCTGCCCGTGGCCACAGGCTGCTTCTTCCACCTTTCACTGGGGCAGAGCTTTTGCGGAACAGAGACGGCATTCTTCCAGTGCGTGTTCTCCAAGGAGCTGTGAAACAGAGCCTAGCACGCTGTCTCGCTGATACTGGCTTTCGGCAAGCAAGCGTGCCGCACCGCCTACATTCTGCACTCTGGCAGCCTAGTTGCCAGCTTTCGACAGGTGCTGTCCTAGCAAGGAAGCTCAGGCAGTCAAAGCCGGCGCAGGGCGGCACCTTTCTGCTTTGCCCGCCTAAGCGGCGTCACACTCCCAAGGATACTGTGTCCTTTCCCTCTGCACTGCGTCTGCCGACGTGCTCTCTGCATCTCGGAGCATAACGGCAAAGGACAACGTTTTGCACGGCAGGGTAGAAATGGCATTGCTAGCAGGAAAGCTAGATGCCTTGGAACTGCCCGCTTACCCCTTGCCACTCACTTCAGGCTCGTACGCTGAGCAGAACAGCCTGTTGTTCCTGAAGCTTCGCTGGCTGTCGTTCGTGCCCAGACGCGATTTCCTTCCCAAGGAGGCGAAGCGCCCTCTACTTCTCGCACCGAGCGCGCTGCTCCTGGCTTTCGCTTCTGCCGCAACGAGCTCGCTACGCGCACTTTTCTTCTCAACCCTGGGTGCCCTTGCCTTCTGCCTTTCTTGTCTCGTGAATGGAGACGGAAAGCTTCTCGGCTAGAACTCGCCTAGAACAACTGCGGCTGCACATTGAGCTGGCCCGGAACGCCCTGCTGAAACTTGCCTTCTGGCACCACATTCACGGGGCAGCCGTCTTTCTTCGGCCACCTGCCAAGCGGCCCCATATCGCCGCGCTCGTTGCACTCCGCTTGTCAGATTGGCTTCCCGTGGCGCTGATTTCAGCCTGGCCAAATACTGGCGCTCCGGAGAGCTGTCTCGCAGACAATAATGTCCCGGCATAGAAATTTGTCCTGCAATGTTCCCTCCTCTTTTCCCACACTGTGTTGCTCTGATGAATGCCTTGAGCATGGAACGACTTAAGCCAGCAAGTATTCCTCGCCGGCCACCTCTCGCTGTGCAAGAGGTACGCCGTGGACCCTGTGAACGCTGCCAAGCAAAAAGCAGAGCCGTGACCATAAAAGCGAGGAGAGAGCATGCACGAAGCACACTAGTTCTGTCTAGTGCTTTCCGTGCAGAGAGGCGGCAAAGCTGAATGCCGTGTCCGAGCTTGACAACTCGCTGGAGCACAGAAAGCCAAGAATGAAGAGGCGGAACACAGCCTTGGTTTCAGCAGCTTCCGGGACTGCAAAAGTTCACCAATAGCTCTGTCAAAGCAGAACTCGGCTGCGAATGCTCTCGCAGCTTGGGAAAGTTAGGCGCAGCTGTTGACCAGCTCTGCCCGTGGCCACAGGCTGCTTCTTCCACCTTTCACTGGGGCAGAGCTTTTGCGGAACAGAGACGGCATTCTTCCAGTGCGTGTTCTCCAAGGAGCTGTGAAACAGAGCCTAGCACGCTGTCTCGCTGATACTGGCTTTCGGCAAGCAAGCGTGCCGCACCGCCTACATTCTGCACTCTGGCAGCCTAGTTGCCAGCTTTCGACAGGTGCTGTCCTAGCAAGGAAGCTCAGGCAGTCAAAGCCGGCGCAGGGCGGCACCTTTCTGCTTTGCCCGCCTAAGCGGCGTCACACTCCCAAGGATACTGTGTCCTTTCCCTCTGCACTGCGTCTGCCGACGTGCTCTCTGCATCTCGGAGCATAACGGCAAAGGACAACGTTTTGCACGGCAGGGTAGAAATGGCATTGCTAGCAGGAAAGCTAGATGCCTTGGAACTGCCCGCTTACCCCTTGCCACTCACTTCAGGCTCGTACGCTGAGCAGAACAGCCTGTTGTTCCTGAAGCTTCGCTGGCTGTCGTTCGTGCCCAGACGCGATTTCCTTCCCAAGGAGGCGAAGCGCCCTCTACTTCTCGCACCGAGCGCGCTGCTCCTGGCTTTCGCCTCTGCCGCAACGAGCTCGCTACGCGCACTTTTCTTCTCAACCCTGGGTGCCCTTGCCTTCTGCCTTTCTTGTCTCGTGAATGGAGACGGAAAGCTTCTCGGCTAGAACTCGCCTAGAACAACTGCGGCTGCACATTGAGCTGGCCCGGAACGCCCTGCTGAAACTTGCCTTCTGGCACCACATTCACGGGGCAGCCGTCTTTCTTCGGCCACCTGCCAAGCGGCCCCATATCGCCGCGCTCGTTGCACTCCGCTTGTCAGATTGGCTTCCCGTGGCGCTGATTTCAGCCTGGCCAAATACTGGCGCTCCGGAGAGCTGTCTCGCAGACAATAATGTCCCGGCATAGAAATTTGTCCTGCAATGTTCCCTCCTCTTTTCCCACACTGTGTTGCTCTGATGAATGCCTTGAGCATGGAACGACTTAAGCCAGCAAGTATTCCTCGCCGGCCACCTCTCGCTGTGCAAGAGGTACGCCGTGGACCCTGTGAACGCTGCCAAGCAAAAAGCAGAGCCGTGACCATAAAAGCGAGGAGAGAGCATGCACGAAGCACACTAGTTCTGTCTAGTGCTTTCCGTGCAGAGAGGCGGCAAAGCTGAATGCCGTGTCCGAGCTTGACAACTCGCTGGAGCACAGAAAGCCAAGAATGAAGAGGCGGAACACAGCCTTGGTTTCAGCAGCTTCCGGGACTGCAAAAGTTCACCAATAGCTCTGTCAAAGCAGAACTCGGCTGCGAATGCTCTCGCAGCTTGGGAAAGTTAGGCGCAGCTGTTGACCAGCTCTGCCCGTGGCCACAGGCTGCTTCTTCCACCTTTCACTGGGGCAGAGCTTTTGCGGAACAGAGACGGCATTCTTCCAGTGCGTGTTCTCCAAGGAGCTGTGAAACAGAGCCTAGCACGCTGTCTCGCTGATACTGGCTTTCGGCAAGCAAGCGTGCCGCACCGCCTACATTCTGCACTCTGGCAGCCTAGTTGCCAGCTTTCGACAGGTGCTGTCCTAGCAAGGAAGCTCAGGCAGTCAAAGCCGGCGCAGGGCGGCACCTTTCTGCTTTGCCCGCCTAAGCGGCGTCACACTCCCAAGGATACTGTGTCCTTTCCCTCTGCACTGCGTCTGCCGACGTGCTCTCTGCATCTCGGAGCATAACGGCAAAGGACAACGTTTTGCACGGCAGGGTAGAAATGGCATTGCTAGCAGGAAAGCTAGATGCCTTGGAACTGCCCGCTTACCCCTTGCCACTCACTTCAGGCTCGTACGCTGAGCAGAACAGCCTGTTGTTCCTGAAGCTTCGCTGGCTGTCGTTCGTGCCCAGACGCGATTTCCTTCCCAAGGAGGCGAAGCGCCCTCTACTTCTCGCACCGAGCGCGCTGCTCCTGGCTTTCGCCTCTGCCGCAACGAGCTCGCTACGCGCACTTTTCTTCTCAACCCTGGGTGCCCTTGCCTTCTGCCTTTCTTGTCTCGTGAATGGAGACGGAAAGCTTCTCGGCTAGAACTCGCCTAGAACAACTGCGGCTGCACATTGAGCTGGCCCGGAACGCCCTGCTGAAACTTGCCTTCTGGCACCACATTCACGGGGCAGCCGTCTTTCTTCGGCCACCTGCCAAGCGGCCCCATATCGCCGCGCTCGTTGCACTCCGCTTGTCAGATTGGCTTCCCGTGGCGCTGATTTCAGCCTGGCCAAATACTAGCGCTCCGGAGAGCTGTCTCGCAGACAATAATGTCCCGGCATAGAAATTTGTCCTGCAATGTTCCCTCCTCTTTTCCCACACTGTGTTGCTCTGATGAATGCCTTGAGCATGGAACGACTTAAGCCAGCAAGTATTCCTCGCCGGCCACCTCTCGCTGTGCAAGAGGTACGCCGTGGACCCTGTGAACGCTGCCAAGCAAAAAGCAGAGCCGTGACCATAAAAGCGAGGAGAGAGCATGCACGAAGCACACTAGTTCTGTCTAGTGCTTTCCGTGCAGAGAGGCGGCAAAGCTGAATGCCGTGTCCGAGCTTGACAACTCGCTGGAGCACAGAAAGCCAAGAATGAAGAGGCGGAACACAGCCTTGGTTTCAGCAGCTTCCGGGACTGCAAAAGTTCACCAATAGCTCTGTCAAAGCAGAACTCGGCTGCGAATGCTCTCGCAGCTTGGGAAAGTTAGGCGCAGCTGTTAACCAGCTCTGCCCGTGGCCACAGGCTGCTTCTTCCACCTTTCACTGGGGCAGAGCTTTTGCGGAACAGAGACGGCATTCTTCCAGTGCGTGTTCTCCAAGGAGCTGTGAAACAGAGCCTAGCACGCTGTCTCGCTGATACTGGCTTTCGGCAAGCAAGCGTGCCGCACCGCCTACATTCTGCACTCTGGCAGCCTAGTTGCCAGCTTTCGACAGGTGCTGTCCTAGCAAGGAAGCTCAGGCAGTCAAAGCCGGCGCAGGGCGGCACCTTTCTGCTTTGCCCGCCTAAGCGGCGTCACACTCCCAAGGATACTGTGTCCTTTCCCTCTGCACTGCGTCTGCCGACGTGCTCTCTGCATCTCGGAGCATAACGGCAAAGGACAACGTTTTGCACGGCAGGGTAGAAATGGCATTGCTAGCAGGAAAGCTAGATGCCTTGGAACTGCCCGCTTACCCCTTGCCACTCACTTCAGGCTCGTACGCTGAGCAGAACAGCCTGTTGTTCCTGAAGCTTCGCTGGCTGTCGTTCGTGCCCAGACGCGATTTCCTTCCCAAGGAGGCGAAGCGCCCTCTACTTCTCGCACCGAGCGCGCTGCTCCTGGCTTTCGCCTCTGCCGCAACGAGCTCGCTACGCGCACTTTTCTTCTCAACCCTGGGTGCCCTTGCCTTCTGCCTTTCTTGTCTCGTGAATGGAGACGGAAAGCTTCTCGGCTAGAACTCGCCTAGAACAACTGCGGCTGCACATTGAGCTGGCCCGGAACGCCCTGCTGAAACTTGCCTTCTGGCACCACATTCACGGGGCAGCCGTCTTTCTTCGGCCACCTGCCAAGCGGCCCCATATCGCCGCGCTCGTTGCACTCCGCTTGTCAGATTGGCTTCCCGTGGCGCTGATTTCAGCCTGGCCAAATACTAGCGCTCCGGAGAGCTGTCTCGCAGACAATAATGTCCCGGCATAGAAATTTGTCCTGCAATGTTCCCTCCTCTTTTCCCACACTGTGTTGCTCTGATGAATGCCTTGAGCATGGAACGACTTAAGGCAGCAAGTATTCCTCGCCGGCCACCTCTCGCTGTGCAAGAGGTACGCCGTGGACCCTGTGAACGCTGCCAAGCAAAAAGCAGAGCCGTGACCATAAAAGCGAGGAGAGAGCATGCACGAAGCACACTAGTTCTGTCTAGTGCTTTCCGTGCAGAGAGGCGGCAAAGCTGAATGCCGTGTCCGAGCTTGACAACTCGCTGGAGCACAGAAAGCCAAGAATGAAGAGGCGGAACACAGCCTTGGTTTCAGCAGCTTCCGGGACTGCAAAAGTTCACCAATAGCTCTGTCAAAGCAGAACTCGGCTGCGAATGCTCTCGCAGCTTGGGAAAGTTAGGCGCAGCTGTTGACCAGCTCTGCCCGTGGCCACAGGCTGCTTCTTCCACCTTTCACTGGGGCAGAGCTTTTGCGGAACAGAGACGGCATTCTTCCAGTGCGTGTTCTCCAAGGAGCTGTGAAACAGAGCCTAGCACGCTGTCTCGCTGATACTGGCTTTCGGCAAGCAAGCGTGCCGCACCGCCTACATTCTGCACTCTGGCAGCCTAGTTGCCAGCTTTCGACAGGTGCTGTCCTAGCAAGGAAGCTCAGGCAGTCAAAGCCGGCGCAGGGCGGCACCTTTCTGCTTTGCCCGCCTAAGCGGCGTCACACTCCCAAGGATACTGTGTCCTTTCCCTCTGCACTGCGTCTGCCGACGTGCTCTCTGCATCTCGGAGCATAACGGCAAAGGACAACGTTTTGCACGGCAGGGTAGAAATGGCATTGCTAGCAGGAAAGCTAGATGCCTTGGAACTGCCCGCTTACCCCTTGCCACTCACTTCAGGCTCGTACGCTGAGCAGAACAGCCTGTTGTTCCTGAAGCTTCGCTGGCTGTCGTTCGTGCCCAGACGCGATTTCCTTCCCAAGGAGGCGAAGCGCCCTCTACTTCTCGCACCGAGCGCGCTGCTCCTGGCTTTCGCTTCTGCCGCAACGAGCTCGCTACGCGCACTTTTCTTCTCAACCCTGGGTGCCCTTGCCTTCTGCCTTTCTTGTCTCGTGAATGGAGACGGAAAGCTTCTCGGCTAGAACTCGCCTAGAACAACTGCGGCTGCACATTGAGCTGGCCCGGAACGCCCTGCTGAAACTTGCCTTCTGGCACCACATTCACGGGGCAGCCGTCTTTCTTCGGCCACCTGCCAAGCGGCCCCATATCGCCGCGCTCGTTGCACTCCGCTTGTCAGATTGGCTTCCCGTGGCGCTGATTTCAGCCTGGCCAAATACTAGCGCTCCGGAGAGCTGTCTCGCAGACAATAATGTCCCGGCATAGAAATTTGTCCTGCAATATTCCCTCCTCTTTTCCCACACTGTGTTGCTCTGATGAATGCCTTGAGCATGGAACGACTTAAGGCAGCAAGTATTCCTCGCCGGCCACCTCTCGCTGTGCAAGAGGTACGCCGTGGACCCTGTGAACGCTGCCAAGCAAAAAGCAGAGCCGTGACCATAAAAGCGAGGAGAGAGCATGCACGAAGCACACTAGTTCTGTCTAGTGCTTTCCGTGCAGAGAGGCGGCAAAGCTGAATGCCGTGTCCGAGCTTGACAACTCGCTGGAGCACAGAAAGCCAAGAATGAAGAGGCGGAACACAGCCTTGGTTTCAGCAGCTTCCGGGACTGCAAAAGTTCACCAATAGCTCTGTCAAAGCAGAACTCGGCTGCGAATGCTCTCGCAGCTTGGGAAAGTTAGGCGCAGCTGTTGACCAGCTCTGCCCGTGGCCACAGGCTGCTTCTTCCACCTTTCACTGGGGCAGAGCTTTTGCGGAACAGAGACGGCATTCTTCCAGTGCGTGTTCTCCAAGGAGCTGTGAAACAGAGCCTAGCACGCTGTCTCGCTGATACTGGCTTTCGGCAAGCAAGCGTGCCGCACCGCCTACATTCTGCACTCTGGCAGCCTAGTTGCCAGCTTTCGACAGGTGCTGTCCTAGCAAGGAAGCTCAGGCAGTCAAAGCCGGCGCAGGGCGGCACCTTTCTGCTTTGCCCGCCTAAGCGGCGTCACACTCCCAAGGATACTGTGTCCTTTCCCTCTGCACTGCGTCTGCCGACGTGCTCTCTGCATCTCGGAGCATAACGGCAAAGGACAACGTTTTGCACGGCAGGGTAGAAATGGCATTGCTAGCAGGAAAGCTAGATGCCTTGGAACTGCCCGCTTACCCCTTGCCACTCACTTCAGGCTCGTACGCTGAGCAGAACAGCCTGTTGTTCCTGAAGCTTCGCTGGCTGTCGTTCGTGCCCAGACGCGATTTCCTTCCCAAGGAGGCGAAGCGCCCTCTACTTCTCGCACCGAGCGCGCTGCTCCTGGCTTTCGCCTCTGCCGCAACGAGCTCGCTACGCGCACTTTTCTTCTCAACCCTGGGTGCCCTTGCCTTCTGCCTTTCTTGTCTCGTGAATGGAGACGGAAAGCTTCTCGGCTAGAACTCGCCTAGAACAACTGCGGCTGCACATTGAGCTGGCCCGGAACGCCCTGCTGAAACTTGCCTTCTGGCACCACATTCACGGGGCAGCCGTCTTTCTTCGGCCACCTGCCAAGCGGCCCCATATCGCCGCGCTCGTTGCACTCCGCTTGTCAGATTGGCTTCCCGTGGCGCTGATTTCAGCCTGGCCAAATACTAGCGCTCCGGAGAGCTGTCTCGCAGACAATAATGTCCCGGCATAGAAATTTGTCCTGCAATGTTCCCTCCTCTTTTCCCACACTGTGTTGCTCTGATGAATGCCTTGAGCATGGAACGACTTAAGCCAGCAAGTATTCCTCGCCGGCCACCTCTCGCTGTGCAAGAGGTACGCCGTGGACCCTGTGAACGCTGCCAAGCAAAAAGCAGAGCCGTGACCATAAAAGCGAGGAGAGAGCATGCACGAAGCACACTAGTTCTGTCTAGTGCTTTCCGTGCAGAGAGGCGGCAAAGCTGAATGCCGTGTCCGAGCTTGACAACTCGCTGGAGCACAGAAAGCCAAGAATGAAGAGGCGGAACACAGCCTTGGTTTCAGCAGCTTCCGGGACTGCAAAAGTTCACCAATAGCTCTGTCAAAGCAGAACTCGGCTGCGAATGCTCTCGCAGCTTGGGAAAGTTAGGCGCAGCTGTTGACCAGCTCTGCCCGTGGCCACAGGCTGCTTCTTCCACCTTTCACTGGGGCAGAGCTTTTGCGGAACAGAGACGGCATTCTTCCAGTGCGTGTTCTCCAAGGAGCTGTGAAACAGAGCCTAGCACGCTGTCTCGCTGATACTGGCTTTCGGCAAGCAAGCGTGCCGCACCGCCTACATTCTGCACTCTGGCAGCCTAGTTGCCAGCTTTCGACAGGTGCTGTCCTAGCAAGGAAGCTCAGGCAGTCAAAGCCGGCGCAGGGCGGCACCTTTCTGCTTTGCCCGCCTAAGCGGCGTCACACTCCCAAGGATACTGTGTCCTTTCCCTCTGCACTGCGTCTGCCGACGTGCTCTCTGCATCTCGGAGCATAACGGCAAAGGACAACGTTTTGCACGGCAGGGTAGAAATGGCATTGCTAGCAGGAAAGCTAGATGCCTTGGAACTGCCCGCTTACCCCTTGCCACTCACTTCAGGCTCGTACGCTGAGCAGAACAGCCTGTTGTTCCTGAAGCTTCGCTGGCTGTCGTTCGTGCCCAGACGCGATTTCCTTCCCAAGGAGGCGAAGCGCCCTCTACTTCTCGCACCGAGCGCGCTGCTCCTGGCTTTCGCCTCTGCCGCAACGAGCTCGCTACGCGCACTTTTCTTCTCAACCCTGGGTGCCCTTGCCTTCTGCCTTTCTTGTCTCGTGAATGGAGACGGAAAGCTTCTCGGCTAGAACTCGCCTAGAACAACTGCGGCTGCACATTGAGCTGGCCCGGAACGCCCTGCTGAAACTTGCCTTCTGGCACCACATTCACGGGGCAGCCGTCTTTCTTCGGCCACCTGCCAAGCGGCCCCATATCGCCGCGCTCGTTGCACTCCGCTTGTCAGATTGGCTTCCCGTGGCGCTGATTTCAGCCTGGCCAAATACTAGCGCTCCGGAGAGCTGTCTCGCAGACAATAATGTCCCGGCATAGAAATTTGTCCTGCAATGTTCCCTCCTCTTTTCCCACACTGTGTTGCTCTGATGAATGCCTTGAGCATGGAACGACTTAAGGCAGCAAGTATTCCTCGCCGGCCACCTCTCGCTGTGCAAGAGGTACGCCGTGGACCCTGTGAACGCTGCCAAGCAAAAAGCAGAGCCGTGACCATAAAAGCGAGGAGAGAGCATGCACGAAGCACACTAGTTCTGTCTAGTGCTTTCCGTGCAGAGAGGCGGCAAAGCTGAATGCCGTGTCCGAGCTTGACAACTCGCTGGAGCACAGAAAGCCAAGAATGAAGAGGCGGAACACAGCCTTGGTTTCAGCAGCTTCCGGGACTGCAAAAGTTCACCAATAGCTCTGTCAAAGCAGAACTCGGCTGCGAATGCTCTCGCAGCTTGGGAAAGTTAGGCGCAGCTGTTGACCAGCTCTGCCCGTGGCCACAGGCTGCTTCTTCCACCTTTCACTGGGGCAGAGCTTTTGCGGAACAGAGACGGCATTCTTCCAGTGCGTGTTCTCCAAGGAGCTGTGAAACAGAGCCTAGCACGCTGTCTCGCTGATACTGGCTTTCGGCAAGCAAGCGTGCCGCACCGCCTACATTCTGCACTCTGGCAGCCTAGTTGCCAGCTTTCGACAGGTGCTGTCCTAGCAAGGAAGCTCAGGCAGTCAAAGCCGGCGCAGGGCGGCACCTTTCTGCTTTGCCCGCCTAAGCGGCGTCACACTCCCAAGGATACTGTGTCCTTTCCCTCTGCACTGCGTCTGCCGACGTGCTCTCTGCATCTCGGAGCATAACGGCAAAGGACAACGTTTTGCACGGCAGGGTAGAAATGGCATTGCTAGCAGGAAAGCTAGATGCCTTGGAACTGCCCGCTTACCCCTTGCCACTCACTTCAGGCTCGTACGCTGGGCAGAACAGCCTGTTGTTCCTGAAGCTTCGCTGGCTGTCGTTCGTGCCCAGACGCGATTTCCTTCCCAAGGAGGCGAAGCGCCCTCTACTTCTCGCACCGAGCGCGCTGCTCCTGGCTTTCGCCTCTGCCGCAACGAGCTCGCTACGCGCACTTTTCTTCTCAACCCTGGGTGCCCTTGCCTTCTGCCTTTCTTGTCTCGTGAATGGAGACGGAAAGCTTCTCGGCTAGAACTCGCCTAGAACAACTGCGGCTGCACATTGAGCTGGCCCGGAACGCCCTGCTGAAACTTGCCTTCTGGCACCACATTCACGGGGCAGCCGTCTTTCTTCGGCCACCTGCCAAGCGGCCCCATATCGCCGCGCTCGTTGCACTCCGCTTGTCAGATTGGCTTCCCGTGGCGCTGATTTCAGCCTGGCCAAATACTAGCGCTCCGGAGAGCTGTCTCGCAGACAATAATGTCCCGGCATAGAAATTTGTCCTGCAATGTTCCCTCCTCTTTTCCCACACTGTGTTGCTCTGATGAATGCCTTGAGCATGGAACGACTTAAGGCAGCAAGTATTCCTCGCCGGCCACCTCTCGCTGTGCAAGAGGTACGCCGTGGACCCTGTGAACGCTGCCAAGCAAAAAGCAGAGCCGTGACCATAAAAGCGAGGAGAGAGCATGCACGAAGCACACTAGTTCTGTCTAGTGCTTTCCGTGCAGAGAGGCGGCAAAGCTGAATGCCGTGTCCGAGCTTGACAACTCGCTGGAGCACAGAAAGCCAAGAATGAAGAGGCGGAACACAGCCTTGGTTTCAGCAGCTTCCGGGACTGCAAAAGTTCACCAATAGCTCTGTCAAAGCAGAACTCGGCTGCGAATGCTCTCGCAGCTTGGGAAAGTTAGGCGCAGCTGTTGACCAGCTCTGCCCGTGGCCACAGGCTGCTTCTTCCACCTTTCACTGGGGCAGAGCTTTTGCGGAACAGAGACGGCATTCTTCCAGTGCGTGTTCTCCAAGGAGCTGTGAAACAGAGCCTAGCACGCTGTCTCGCTGATACTGGCTTTCGGCAAGCAAGCGTGCCGCACCGCCTACATTCTGCACTCTGGCAGCCTAGTTGCCAGCTTTCGACAGGTGCTGTCCTAGCAAGGAAGCTCAGGCAGTCAAAGCCGGCGCAGGGCGGCACCTTTCTGCTTTGCCCGCCTAAGCGGCGTCACACTCCCAAGGATACTGTGTCCTTTCCCTCTGCACTGCGTCTGCCGACGTGC
Source organism: Cinclus cinclus (assembly GCF_963662255.1). Lineage (NCBI taxonomy): Eukaryota > Metazoa > Chordata > Aves > Passeriformes > Cinclidae > Cinclus > Cinclus cinclus. The sequence continues at coordinate 92,256 of NW_026912152.1, forward strand.
TCTCTGCATCTCGGAGCATAACGGCAAAGGACAACGTTTTGCACGGCAGGGTAGAAATGGCATTGCTAGCAGGAAAGCTAGATGCCTTGGAACTGCCCGCTTACCCCTTGCCACTCACTTCAGGCTCGTACGCTGAGCAGAACAGCCTGTTGTTCCTGAAGCTTCGCTGGCTGTCGTTCGTGCCCAGACGCGATTTCCTTCCCAAGGAGGCGAAGCGCCCTCTACTTCTCGCACCGAGCGCGCTGCTCCTGGCTTTCGCCTCTGCCGCAACGAGCTCGCTACGCGCACTTTTCTTCTCAACCCTGGGTGCCCTTGCCTTCTGCCTTTCTTGTCTCGTGAATGGAGACGGAAAGCTTCTCGGCTAGAACTCGCCTAGAACAACTGCGGCTGCACATTGAGCTGGCCCGGAACGCCCTGCTGAAACTTGCCTTCTGGCACCACATTCACGGGGCAGCCGTCTTTCTTCGGCCACCTGCCAAGCGGCCCCATATCGCCGCGCTCGTTGCACTCCGCTTGTCAGATTGGCTTCCCGTGGCGCTGATTTCAGCCTGGCCAAATACTAGCGCTCCGGAGAGCTGTCTCGCAGACAATAATGTCCCGGCATAGAAATTTGTCCTGCAATGTTCCCTCCTCTTTTCCCACACTGTGTTGCTCTGATGAATGCCTTGAGCATGGAACGACTTAAGGCAGCAAGTATTCCTCGCCGGCCACCTCTCGCTGTGCAAGAGGTACGCCGTGGACCCTGTGAACGCTGCCAAGCAAAAAGCAGAGCCGTGACCATAAAAGCGAGGAGAGAGCATGCACGAAGCACACTAGTTCTGTCTAGTGCTTTCCGTGCAGAGAGGCGGCAAAGCTGAATGCCGTGTCCGAGCTTGACAACTCGCTGGAGCACAGAAAGCCAAGAATGAAGAGGCGGAACACAGCCTTGGTTTCAGCAGCTTCCGGGACTGCAAAAGTTCACCAATAGCTCTGTCAAAGCAGAACTCGGCTGCGAATGCTCTCGCAGCTTGGGAAAGTTAGGCGCAGCTGTTGACCAGCTCTGCCCGTGGCCACAGGCTGCTTCTTCCACCTTTCACTGGGGCAGAGCTTTTGCGGAACAGAGACGGCATTCTTCCAGTGCGTGTTCTCCAAGGAGCTGTGAAACAGAGCCTAGCACGCTGTCTCGCTGATACTGGCTTTCGGCAAGCAAGCGTGCCGCACCGCCTACATTCTGCACTCTGGCAGCCTAGTTGCCAGCTTTCGACAGGTGCTGTCCTAGCAAGGAAGCTCAGGCAGTCAAAGCCGGCGCAGGGCGGCACCTTTCTGCTTTGCCCGCCTAAGCGGCGTCACACTCCCAAGGATACTGTGTCCTTTCCCTCTGCACTGCGTCTGCCGACGTGCTCTCTGCATCTCGGAGCATAACGGCAAAGGACAACGTTTTGCACGGCAGGGTAGAAATGGCATTGCTAGCAGGAAAGCTAGATGCCTTGGAACTGCCCGCTTACCCCTTGCCACTCACTTCAGGCTCGTACGCTGAGCAGAACAGCCTGTTGTTCCTGAAGCTTCGCTGGCTGTCGTTCGTGCCCAGACGCGATTTCCTTCCCAAGGAGGCGAAGCGCCCTCTACTTCTCGCACCGAGCGCGCTGCTCCTGGCTTTCGCCTCTGCCGCAACGAGCTCGCTACGCGCACTTTTCTTCTCAACCCTGGGTGCCCTTGCCTTCTGCCTTTCTTGTCTCGTGAATGGAGACGGAAAGCTTCTCGGCTAGAACTCGCCTAGAACAACTGCGGCTGCACATTGAGCTGGCCCGGAACGCCCTGCTGAAACTTGCCTTCTGGCACCACATTCACGGGGCAGCCGTCTTTCTTCGGCCACCTGCCAAGCGGCCCCATATCGCCGCGCTCGTTGCACTCCGCTTGTCAGATTGGCTTCCCGTGGCGCTGATTTCAGCCTGGCCAAATACTAGCGCTCCGGAGAGCTGTCTCGCAGACAATAATGTCCCGGCATAGAAATTTGTCCTGCAATGTTCCCTCCTCTTTTCCCACACTGTGTTGCTCTGATGAATGCCTTGAGCATGGAACGACTTAAGGCAGCAAGTATTCCTCGCCGGCCACCTCTCGCTGTGCAAGAGGTACGCCGTGGACCCTGTGAACGCTGCCAAGCAAAAAGCAGAGCCGTGACCATAAAAGCGAGGAGAGAGCATGCACGAAGCACACTAGTTCTGTCTAGTGCTTTCCGTGCAGAGAGGCGGCAAAGCTGAATGCCGTGTCCGAGCTTGACAACTCGCTGGAGCACAGAAAGCCAAGAATGAAGAGGCGGAACACAGCCTTGGTTTCAGCAGCTTCCGGGACTGCAAAAGTTCACCAATAGCTCTGTCAAAGCAGAACTCGGCTGCGAATGCTCTCGCAGCTTGGGAAAGTTAGGCGCAGCTGTTGACCAGCTCTGCCCGTGGCCACAGGCTGCTTCTTCCACCTTTCACTGGGGCAGAGCTTTTGCGGAACAGAGACGGCATTCTTCCAGTGCGTGTTCTCCAAGGAGCTGTGAAACAGAGCCTAGCACGCTGTCTCGCTGATACTGGCTTTCGGCAAGCAAGCGTGCCGCACCGCCTACATTCTGCACTCTGGCAGCCTAGTTGCCAGCTTTCGACAGGTGCTGTCCTAGCAAGGAAGCTCAGGCAGTCAAAGCCGGCGCAGGGCGGCACCTTTCTGCTTTGCCCGCCTAAGCGGCGTCACACTCCCAAGGATACTGTGTCCTTTCCCTCTGCACTGCGTCTGCCGACGTGCTCTCTGCATCTCGGAGCATAACGGCAAAGGACAACGTTTTGCACGGCAGGGTAGAAATGGCATTGCTAGCAGGAAAGCTAGATGCCTTGGAACTGCCCGCTTACCCCTTGCCACTCACTTCAGGCTCGTACGCTGAGCAGAACAGCCTGTTGTTCCTGAAGCTTCGCTGGCTGTCGTTCGTGCCCAGACGCGATTTCCTTCCCAAGGAGGCGAAGCGCCCTCTACTTCTCGCACCGAGCGCGCTGCTCCTGGCTTTCGCTTCTGCCGCAACGAGCTCGCTACGCGCACTTTTCTTCTCAACCCTGGGTGCCCTTGCCTTCTGCCTTTCTTGTCTCGTGAATGGAGACGGAAAGCTTCTCGGCTAGAACTCGCCTAGAACAACTGCGGCTGCACATTGAGCTGGCCCGGAACGCCCTGCTGAAACTTGCCTTCTGGCACCACATTCACGGGGCAGCCGTCTTTCTTCGGCCACCTGCCAAGCGGCCCCATATCGCCGCGCTCGTTGCACTCCGCTTGTCAGATTGGCTTCCCGTGGCGCTGATTTCAGCCTGGCCAAATACTAGCGCTCCGGAGAGCTGTCTCGCAGACAATAATGTCCCGGCATAGAAATTTGTCCTGCAATGTTCCCTCCTCTTTTCCCACACTGTGTTGCTCTGATGAATGCCTTGAGCATGGAACGACTTAAGCCAGCAAGTATTCCTCGCCGGCCACCTCTCGCTGTGCAAGAGGTACGCCGTGGACCCTGTGAACGCTGCCAAGCAAAAAGCAGAGCCGTGACCATAAAAGCGAGGAGAGAGCATGCACGAAGCACACTAGTTCTGTCTAGTGCTTTCCGTGCAGAGAGGCGGCAAAGCTGAATGCCGTGTCCGAGCTTGACAACTCGCTGGAGCACAGAAAGCCAAGAATGAAGAGGCGGAACACAGCCTTGGTTTCAGCAGCTTCCGGGACTGCAAAAGTTCACCAATAGCTCTGTCAAAGCAGAACTCGGCTGCGAATGCTCTCGCAGCTTGGGAAAGTTAGGCGCAGCTGTTGACCAGCTCTGCCCGTGGCCACAGGCTGCTTCTTCCACCTTTCACTGGGGCAGAGCTTTTGCGGAACAGAGACGGCATTCTTCCAGTGCGTGTTCTCCAAGGAGCTGTGAAACAGAGCCTAGCACGCTGTCTCGCTGATACTGGCTTTCGGCAAGCAAGCGTGCCGCACCGCCTACATTCTGCACTCTGGCAGCCTAGTTGCCAGCTTTCGACAGGTGCTGTCCTAGCAAGGAAGCTCAGGCAGTCAAAGCCGGCGCAGGGCGGCACCTTTCTGCTTTGCCCGCCTAAGCGGCGTCACACTCCCAAGGATACTGTGTCCTTTCCCTCTGCACTGCGTCTGCCGACGTGCTCTCTGCATCTCGGAGCATAACGGCAAAGGACAACGTTTTGCACGGCAGGGTAGAAATGGCATTGCTAGCAGGAAAGCTAGATGCCTTGGAACTGCCCGCTTACCCCTTGCCACTCACTTCAGGCTCGTACGCTGAGCAGAACAGCCTGTTGTTCCTGAAGCTTCGCTGGCTGTCGTTCGTGCCCAGACGCGATTTCCTTCCCAAGGAGGCGAAGCGCCCTCTACTTCTCGCACCGAGCGCGCTGCTCCTGGCTTTCGCCTCTGCCGCAACGAGCTCGCTACGCGCACTTTTCTTCTCAACCCTGGGTGCCCTTGCCTTCTGCCTTTCTTGTCTCGTGAATGGAGACGGAAAGCTTCTCGGCTAGAACTCGCCTAGAACAACTGCGGCTGCACATTGAGCTGGCCCGGAACGCCCTGCTGAAACTTGCCTTCTGGCACCACATTCACGGGGCAGCCGTCTTTCTTCGGCCACCTGCCAAGCGGCCCCATATCGCCGCGCTCGTTGCACTCCGCTTGTCAGATTGGCTTCCCGTGGCGCTGATTTCAGCCTGGCCAAATACTGGCGCTCCGGAGAGCTGTCTCGCAGACAATAATGTCCCGGCATAGAAATTTGTCCTGCAATGTTCCCTCCTCTTTTCCCACACTGTGTTGCTCTGATGAATGCCTTGAGCATGGAACGACTTAAGGCAGCAAGTATTCCTCGCCGGCCACCTCTCGCTGTGCAAGAGGTACGCCGTGGACCCTGTGAACGCTGCCAAGCAAAAAGCAGAGCCGTGACCATAAAAGCGAGGAGAGAGCATGCACGAAGCACACTAGTTCTGTCTAGTGCTTTCCGTGCAGAGAGGCGGCAAAGCTGAATGCCGTGTCCGAGCTTGACAACTCGCTGGAGCACAGAAAGCCAAGAATGAAGAGGCGGAACACAGCCTTGGTTTCAGCAGCTTCCGGGACTGCAAAAGTTCACCAATAGCTCTGTCAAAGCAGAACTCGGCTGCGAATGCTCTCGCAGCTTGGGAAAGTTAGGCGCAGCTGTTGACCAGCTCTGCCCGTGGCCACAGGCTGCTTCTTCCACCTTTCACTGGGGCAGAGCTTTTGCGGAACAGAGACGGCATTCTTCCAGTGCGTGTTCTCCAAGGAGCTGTGAAACAGAGCCTAGCACGCTGTCTCGCTGATACTGGCTTTCGGCAAGCAAGCGTGCCGCACCGCCTACATTCTGCACTCTGGCAGCCTAGTTGCCAGCTTTCGACAGGTGCTGTCCTAGCAAGGAAGCTCAGGCAGTCAAAGCCGGCGCAGGGCGGCACCTTTCTGCTTTGCCCGCCTAAGCGGCGTCACACTCCCAAGGATACTGTGTCCTTTCCCTCTGCACTGCGTCTGCCGACGTGCTCTCTGCATCTCGGAGCATAACGGCAAAGGACAACGTTTTGCACGGCAGGGTAGAAATGGCATTGCTAGCAGGAAAGCTAGATGCCTTGGAACTGCCCGCTTACCCCTTGCCACTCACTTCAGGCTCGTACGCTGAGCAGAACAGCCTGTTGTTCCTGAAGCTTCGCTGGCTGTCGTTCGTGCCCAGACGCGATTTCCTTCCCAAGGAGGCGAAGCGCCCTCTACTTCTCGCACCGAGCGCGCTGCTCCTGGCTTTCGCCTCTGCCGCAACGAGCTCGCTACGCGCACTTTTCTTCTCAACCCTGGGTGCCCTTGCCTTCTGCCTTTCTTGTCTCGTGAATGGAGACGGAAAGCTTCTCGGCTAGAACTCGCCTAGAACAACTGCGGCTGCACATTGAGCTGGCCCGGAACGCCCTGCTGAAACTTGCCTTCTGGCACCACATTCACGGGGCAGCCGTCTTTCTTCGGCCACCTGCCAAGCGGCCCCATATCGCCGCGCTCGTTGCACTCCGCTTGTCAGATTGGCTTCCCGTGGCGCTGATTTCAGCCTGGCCAAATACTGGCGCTCCGGAGAGCTGTCTCGCAGACAATAATGTCCCGGCATAGAAATTTGTCCTGCAATGTTCCCTCCTCTTTTCCCACACTGTGTTGCTCTGATGAATGCCTTGAGCATGGAACGACTTAAGGCAGCAAGTATTCCTCGCCGGCCACCTCTCGCTGTGCAAGAGGTACGCCGTGGACCCTGTGAACGCTGCCAAGCAAAAAGCAGAGCCGTGACCATAAAAGCGAGGAGAGAGCATGCACGAAGCACACTAGTTCTGTCTAGTGCTTTCCGTGCAGAGAGGCGGCAAAGCTGAATGCCGTGTCCGAGCTTGACAACTCGCTGGAGCACAGAAAGCCAAGAATGAAGAGGCGGAACACAGCCTTGGTTTCAGCAGCTTCCGGGACTGCAAAAGTTCACCAATAGCTCTGTCAAAGCAGAACTCGGCTGCGAATGCTCTCGCAGCTTGGGAAAGTTAGGCGCAGCTGTTGACCAGCTCTGCCCGTGGCCACAGGCTGCTTCTTCCACCTTTCACTGGGGCAGAGCTTTTGCGGAACAGAGACGGCATTCTTCCAGTGCGTGTTCTCCAAGGAGCTGTGAAACAGAGCCTAGCACGCTGTCTCGCTGATACTGGCTTTCGGCAAGCAAGCGTGCCGCACCGCCTACATTCTGCACTCTGGCAGCCTAGTTGCCAGCTTTCGACAGGTGCTGTCCTAGCAAGGAAGCTCAGGCAGTCAAAGCCGGCGCAGGGCGGCACCTTTCTGCTTTGCCCGCCTAAGCGGCGTCACACTCCCAAGGATACTGTGTCCTTTCCCTCTGCACTGCGTCTGCCGACGTGCTCTCTGCATCTCGGAGCATAACGGCAAAGGACAACGTTTTGCACGGCAGGGTAGAAATGGCATTGCTAGCAGGAAAGCTAGATGCCTTGGAACTGCCCGCTTACCCCTTGCCACTCACTTCAGGCTCGTACGCTGAGCAGAACAGCCTGTTGTTCCTGAAGCTTCGCTGGCTGTCGTTCGTGCCCAGACGCGATTTCCTTCCCAAGGAGGCGAAGCGCCCTCTACTTCTCGCACCGAGCGCGCTGCTCCTGGCTTTCGCCTCTGCCGCAACGAGCTCGCTACGCGCACTTTTCTTCTCAACCCTGGGTGCCCTTGCCTTCTGCCTTTCTTGTCTCGTGAATGGAGACGGAAAGCTTCTCGGCTAGAACTCGCCTAGAACAACTGCGGCTGCACATTGAGCTGGCCCGGAACGCCCTGCTGAAACTTGCCTTCTGGCACCACATTCACGGGGCAGCCGTCTTTCTTCGGCCACCTGCCAAGCGGCCCCATATCGCCGCGCTCGTTGCACTCCGCTTGTCAGATTGGCTTCCCGTGGCGCTGATTTCAGCCTGGCCAAATACTGGCGCTCCGGAGAGCTGTCTCGCAGACAATAATGTCCCGGCATAGAAATTTGTCCTGCAATGTTCCCTCCTCTTTTCCCACACTGTGTTGCTCTGATGAATGCCTTGAGCATGGAACGACTTAAGGCAGCAAGTATTCCTCGCCGGCCACCTCTCGCTGTGCAAGAGGTACGCCGTGGACCCTGTGAACGCTGCCAAGCAAAAAGCAGAGCCGTGACCATAAAAGCGAGGAGAGAGCATGCACGAAGCACACTAGTTCTGTCTAGTGCTTTCCGTGCAGAGAGGCGGCAAAGCTGAATGCCGTGTCCGAGCTTGACAACTCGCTGGAGCACAGAAAGCCAAGAATGAAGAGGCGGAACACAGCCTTGGTTTCAGCAGCTTCCGGGACTGCAAAAGTTCACCAATAGCTCTGTCAAAGCAGAACTCGGCTGCGAATGCTCTCGCAGCTTGGGAAAGTTAGGCGCAGCTGTTGACCAGCTCTGCCCGTGGCCACAGGCTGCTTCTTCCACCTTTCACTGGGGCAGAGCTTTTGCGGAACAGAGACGGCATTCTTCCAGTGCGTGTTCTCCAAGGAGCTGTGAAACAGAGCCTAGCACGCTGTCTCGCTGATACTGGCTTTCGGCAAGCAAGCGTGCCGCACCGCCTACATTCTGCACTCTGGCAGCCTAGTTGCCAGCTTTCGACAGGTGCTGTCCTAGCAAGGAAGCTCAGGCAGTCAAAGCCGGCGCAGGGCGGCACCTTTCTGCTTTGCCCGCCTAAGCGGCGTCACACTCCCAAGGATACTGTGTCCTTTCCCTCTGCACTGCGTCTGCCGACGTGCTCTCTGCATCTCGGAGCATAACGGCAAAGGACAACGTTTTGCACGGCAGGGTAGAAATGGCATTGCTAGCAGGAAAGCTAGATGCCTTGGAACTGCCCGCTTACCCCTTGCCACTCACTTCAGGCTCGTACGCTGAGCAGAACAGCCTGTTGTTCCTGAAGCTTCGCTGGCTGTCGTTCGTGCCCAGACGCGATTTCCTTCCCAAGGAGGCGAAGCGCCCTCTACTTCTCGCACCGAGCGCGCTGCTCCTGGCTTTCGCCTCTGCCGCAACGAGCTCGCTACGCGCACTTTTCTTCTCAACCCTGGGTGCCCTTGCCTTCTGCCTTTCTTGTCTCGTGAATGGAGACGGAAAGCTTCTCGGCTAGAACTCGCCTAGAACAACTGCGGCTGCACATTGAGCTGGCCCGGAACGCCCTGCTGAAACTTGCCTTCTGGCACCACATTCACGGGGCAGCCGTCTTTCTTCGGCCACCTGCCAAGCGGCCCCATATCGCCGCGCTCGTTGCACTCCGCTTGTCAGATTGGCTTCCCGTGGCGCTGATTTCAGCCTGGCCAAATACTAGCGCTCCGGAGAGCTGTCTCGCAGACAATAATGTCCCGGCATAGAAATTTGTCCTGCAATGTTCCCTCCTCTTTTCCCACACTGTGTTGCTCTGATGAATGCCTTGAGCATGGAACGACTTAAGCCAGCAAGTATTCCTCGCCGGCCACCTCTCGCTGTGCAAGAGGTACGCCGTGGACCCTGTGAACGCTGCCAAGCAAAAAGCAGAGCCGTGACCATAAAAGCGAGGAGAGAGCATGCACGAAGCACACTAGTTCTGTCTAGTGCTTTCCGTGCAGAGAGGCGGCAAAGCTGAATGCCGTGTCCGAGCTTGACAACTCGCTGGAGCACAGAAAGCCAAGAATGAAGAGGCGGAACACAGCCTTGGTTTCAGCAGCTTCCGGGACTGCAAAAGTTCACCAATAGCTCTGTCAAAGCAGAACTCGGCTGCGAATGCTCTCGCAGCTTGGGAAAGTTAGGCGCAGCTGTTGACCAGCTCTGCCCGTGGCCACAGGCTGCTTCTTCCACCTTTCACTGGGGCAGAGCTTTTGCGGAACAGAGACGGCATTCTTCCAGTGCGTGTTCTCCAAGGAGCTGTGAAACAGAGCCTAGCACGCTGTCTCGCTGATACTGGCTTTCGGCAAGCAAGCGTGCCGCACCGCCTACATTCTGCACTCTGGCAGCCTAGTTGCCAGCTTTCGACAGGTGCTGTCCTAGCAAGGAAGCTCAGGCAGTCAAAGCCGGCGCAGGGCGGCACCTTTCTGCTTTGCCCGCCTAAGCGGCGTCACACTCCCAAGGATACTGTGTCCTTTCCCTCTGCACTGCGTCTGCCGACGTGCTCTCTGCATCTCGGAGCATAACGGCAAAGGACAACGTTTTGCACGGCAGGGTAGAAATGGCATTGCTAGCAGGAAAGCTAGATGCCTTGGAACTGCCCGCTTACCCCTTGCCACTCACTTCAGGCTCGTACGCTGAGCAGAACAGCCTGTTGTTCCTGAAGCTTCGCTGGCTGTCGTTCGTGCCCAGACGCGATTTCCTTCCCAAGGAGGCGAAGCGCCCTCTACTTCTCGCACCGAGCGCGCTGCTCCTGGCTTTCGCCTCTGCCGCAACGAGCTCGCTACGCGCACTTTTCTTCTCAACCCTGGGTGCCCTTGCCTTCTGCCTTTCTTGTCTCGTGAATGGAGACGGAAAGCTTCTCGGCTAGAACTCGCCTAGAACAACTGCGGCTGCACATTGAGCTGGCCCGGAACGCCCTGCTGAAACTTGCCTTCTGGCACCACATTCACGGGGCAGCCGTCTTTCTTCGGCCACCTGCCAAGCGGCCCCATATCGCCGCGCTCGTTGCACTCCGCTTGTCAGATTGGCTTCCCGTGGCGCTGATTTCAGCCTGGCCAAATACTAGCGCTCCGGAGAGCTGTCTCGCAGACAATAATGTCCCGGCATAGAAATTTGTCCTGCAATGTTCCCTCCTCTTTTCCCACACTGTGTTGCTCTGATGAATGCCTTGAGCATGGAACGACTTAAGGCAGCAAGTATTCCTCGCCGGCCACCTCTCGCTGTGCAAGAGGTACGCCGTGGACCCTGTGAACGCTGCCAAGCAAAAAGCAGAGCCGTGACCATAAAAGCGAGGAGAGAGCATGCACGAAGCACACTAGTTCTGTCTAGTGCTTTCCGTGCAGAGAGGCGGCAAAGCTGAATGCCGTGTCCGAGCTTGACAACTCGCTGGAGCACAGAAAGCCAAGAATGAAGAGGCGGAACACAGCCTTGGTTTCAGCAGCTTCCGGGACTGCAAAAGTTCACCAATAGCTCTGTCAAAGCAGAACTCGGCTGCGAATGCTCTCGCAGCTTGGGAAAGTTAGGCGCAGCTGTTGACCAGCTCTGCCCGTGGCCACAGGCTGCTTCTTCCACCTTTCACTGGGGCAGAGCTTTTGCGGAACAGAGACGGCATTCTTCCAGTGCGTGTTCTCCAAGGAGCTGTGAAACAGAGCCTAGCACGCTGTCTCGCTGATACTGGCTTTCGGCAAGCAAGCGTGCCGCACCGCCTACATTCTGCACTCTGGCAGCCTAGTTGCCAGCTTTCGACAGGTGCTGTCCTAGCAAGGAAGCTCAGGCAGTCAAAGCCGGCGCAGGGCGGCACCTTTCTGCTTTGCCCGCCTAAGCGGCGTCACACTCCCAAGGATACTGTGTCCTTTCCCTCTGCACTGCGTCTGCCGACGTGCTCTCTGCATCTCGGAGCATAACGGCAAAGGACAACGTTTTGCACGGCAGGGTAGAAATGGCATTGCTAGCAGGAAAGCTAGATGCCTTGGAACTGCCCGCTTACCCCTTGCCACTCACTTCAGGCTCGTACGCTGAGCAGAACAGCCTGTTGTTCCTGAAGCTTCGCTGGCTGTCGTTCGTGCCCAGACGCGATTTCCTTCCCAAGGAGGCGAAGCGCCCTCTACTTCTCGCACCGAGCGCGCTGCTCCTGGCTTTCGCTTCTGCCGCAACGAGCTCGCTACGCGCACTTTTCTTCTCAACCCTGGGTGCCCTTGCCTTCTGCCTTTCTTGTCTCGTGAATGGAGACGGAAAGCTTCTCGGCTAGAACTCGCCTAGAACAACTGCGGCTGCACATTGAGCTGGCCCGGAACGCCCTGCTGAAACTTGCCTTCTGGCACCACATTCACGGGGCAGCCGTCTTTCTTCGGCCACCTGCCAAGCGGCCCCATATCGCCGCGCTCGTTGCACTCCGCTTGTCAGATTGGCTTCCCGTGGCGCTGATTTCAGCCTGGCCAAATACTAGCGCTCCGGAGAGCTGTCTCGCAGACAATAATGTCCCGGCATAGAAATTTGTCCTGCAATGTTCCCTCCTCTTTTCCCACACTGTGTTGCTCTGATGAATGCCTTGAGCATGGAACGACTTAAGGCAGCAAGTATTCCTCGCCGGCCACCTCTCGCTGTGCAAGAGGTACGCCGTGGACCCTGTGAACGCTGCCAAGCAAAAAGCAGAGCCGTGACCATAAAAGCGAGGAGAGAGCATGCACGAAGCACACTAGTTCTGTCTAGTGCTTTCCGTGCAGAGAGGCGGCAAAGCTGAATGCCGTGTCCGAGCTTGACAACTCGCTGGAGCACAGAAAGCCAAGAATGAAGAGGCGGAACACAGCCTTGGTTTCAGCAGCTTCCGGGACTGCAAAAGTTCACCAATAGCTCTGTCAAAGCAGAACTCGGCTGCGAATGCTCTCGCAGCTTGGGAAAGTTAGGCGCAGCTGTTGACCAGCTCTGCCCGTGGCCACAGGCTGCTTCTTCCACCTTTCACTGGGGCAGAGCTTTTGCGGAACAGAGACGGCATTCTTCCAGTGCGTGTTCTCCAAGGAGCTGTGAAACAGAGCCTAGCACGCTGTCTCGCTGATACTGGCTTTCGGCAAGCAAGCGTGCCGCACCGCCTACATTCTGCACTCTGGCAGCCTAGTTGCCAGCTTTCGACAGGTGCTGTCCTAGCAAGGAAGCTCAGGCAGTCAAAGCCGGCGCAGGGCGGCACCTTTCTGCTTTGCCCGCCTAAGCGGCGTCACACTCCCAAGGATACTGTGTCCTTTCCCTCTGCACTGCGTCTGCCGACGTGCTCTCTGCATCTCGGAGCATAACGGCAAAGGACAACGTTTTGCACGGCAGGGTAGAAATGGCATTGCTAGCAGGAAAGCTAGATGCCTTGGAACTGCCCGCTTACCCCTTGCCACTCACTTCAGGCTCGTACGCTGAGCAGAACAGCCTGTTGTTCCTGAAGCTTCGCTGGCTGTCGTTCGTGCCCAGACGCGATTTCCTTCCCAAGGAGGCGAAGCGCCCTCTACTTCTCGCACCGAGCGCGCTGCTCCTGGCTTTCGCTTCTGCCGCAACGAGCTCGCTACGCGCACTTTTCTTCTCAACCCTGGGTGCCCTTGCCTTCTGCCTTTCTTGTCTCGTGAATGGAGACGGAAAGCTTCTCGGCTAGAACTCGCCTAGAACAACTGCGGCTGCACATTGAGCTGGCCCGGAACGCCCTGCTGAAACTTGCCTTCTGGCACCACATTCACGGGGCAGCCGTCTTTCTTCGGCCACCTGCCAAGCGGCCCCATATCGCCGCGCTCGTTGCACTCCGCTTGTCAGATTGGCTTCCCGTGGCGCTGATTTCAGCCTGGCCAAATACTAGCGCTCCGGAGAGCTGTCTCGCAGACAATAATGTCCCGGCATAGAAATTTGTCCTGCAATGTTCCCTCCTCTTTTCCCACACTGTGTTGCTCTGATGAATGCCTTGAGCATGGAACGACTTAAGGCAGCAAGTATTCCTCGCCGGCCACCTCTCGCTGTGCAAGAGGTACGCCGTGGACCCTGTGAACGCTGCCAAGCAAAAAGCAGAGCCGTGACCATAAAAGCGAGGAGAGAGCATGCACGAAGCACACTAGTTCTGTCTAGTGCTTTCCGTGCAGAGAGGCGGCAAAGCTGAATGCCGTGTCCGAGCTTGACAACTCGCTGGAGCACAGAAAGCCAAGAATGAAGAGGCGGAACACAGCCTTGGTTTCAGCAGCTTCCGGGACTGCAAAAGTTCACCAATAGCTCTGTCAAAGCAGAACTCGGCTGCGAATGCTCTCGCAGCTTGGGAAAGTTAGGCGCAGCTGTTGACCAGCTCTGCCCGTGGCCACAGGCTGCTTCTTCCACCTTTCACTGGGGCAGAGCTTTTGCGGAACAGAGACGGCATTCTTCCAGTGCGTGTTCTCCAAGGAGCTGTGAAACAGAGCCTAGCACGCTGTCTCGCTGATACTGGCTTTCGGCAAGCAAGCGTGCCGCACCGCCTACATTCTGCACTCTGGCAGCCTAGTTGCCAGCTTTCGACAGGTGCTGTCCTAGCAAGGAAGCTCAGGCAGTCAAAGCCGGCGCAGGGCGGCACCTTTCTGCTTTGCCCGCCTAAGCGGCGTCACACTCCCAAGGATACTGTGTCCTTTCCCTCTGCACTGCGTCTGCCGACGTGCTCTCTGCATCTCGGAGCATAACGGCAAAGGACAACGTTTTGCACGGCAGGGTAGAAATGGCATTGCTAGCAGGAAAGCTAGATGCCTTGGAACTGCCCGCTTACCCCTTGCCACTCACTTCAGGCTCGTACGCTGAGCAGAACAGCCTGTTGTTCCTGAAGCTTCGCTGGCTGTCGTTCGTGCCCAGACGCGATTTCCTTCCCAAGGAGGCGAAGCGCCCTCTACTTCTCGCACCGAGCGCGCTGCTCCTGGCTTTCGCTTCTGCCGCAACGAGCTCGCTACGCGCACTTTTCTTCTCAACCCTGGGTGCCCTTGCCTTCTGCCTTTCTTGTCTCGTGAATGGAGACGGAAAGCTTCTCGGCTAGAACTCGCCTAGAACAACTGCGGCTGCACATTGAGCTGGCCCGGAACGCCCTGCTGAAACTTGCCTTCTGGCACCACATTCACGGGGCAGCCGTCTTTCTTCGGCCACCTGCCAAGCGGCCCCATATCGCCGCGCTCGTTGCACTCCGCTTGTCAGATTGGCTTCCCGTGGCGCTGATTTCAGCCTGGCCAAATACTAGCGCTCCGGAGAGCTGTCTCGCAGACAATAATGTCCCGGCATAGAAATTTGTCCTGCAATGTTCCCTCCTCTTTTCCCACACTGTGTTGCTCTGATGAATGCCTTGAGCATGGAACGACTTAAGGCAGCAAGTATTCCTCGCCGGCCACCTCTCGCTGTGCAAGAGGTACGCCGTGGACCCTGTGAACGCTGCCAAGCAAAAAGCAGAGCCGTGACCATAAAAGCGAGGAGAGAGCATGCACGAAGCACACTAGTTCTGTCTAGTGCTTTCCGTGCAGAGAGGCGGCAAAGCTGAATGCCGTGTCCGAGCTTGACAACTCGCTGGAGCACAGAAAGCCAAGAATGAAGAGGCGGAACACAGCCTTGGTTTCAGCAGCTTCCGGGACTGCAAAAGTTCACCAATAGCTCTGTCAAAGCAGAACTCGGCTGCGAATGCTCTCGCAGCTTGGGAAAGTTAGGCGCAGCTGTTGACCAGCTCTGCCCGTGGCCACAGGCTGCTTCTTCCACCTTTCACTGGGGCAGAGCTTTTGCGGAACAGAGACGGCATTCTTCCAGTGCGTGTTCTCCAAGGAGCTGTGAAACAGAGCCTAGCACGCTGTCTCGCTGATACTGGCTTTCGGCAAGCAAGCGTGCCGCACCGCCTACATTCTGCACTCTGGCAGCCTAGTTGCCAGCTTTCGACAGGTGCTGTCCTAGCAAGGAAGCTCAGGCAGTCAAAGCCGGCGCAGGGCGGCACCTTTCTGCTTTGCCCGCCTAAGCGGCGTCACACTCCCAAGGATACTGTGTCCTTTCCCTCTGCACTGCGTCTGCCGACGTGCTCTCTGCATCTCGGAGCATAACGGCAAAGGACAACGTTTTGCACGGCAGGGTAGAAATGGCATTGCTAGCAGGAAAGCTAGATGCCTTGGAACTGCCCGCTTACCCCTTGCCACTCACTTCAGGCTCGTACGCTGAGCAGAACAGCCTGTTGTTCCTGAAGCTTCGCTGGCTGTCGTTCGTGCCCAGACGCGATTTCCTTCCCAAGGAGGCGAAGCGCCCTCTACTTCTCGCACCGAGCGCGCTGCTCCTGGCTTTCGCTTCTGCCGCAACGAGCTCGCTACGCGCACTTTTCTTCTCAACCCTGGGTGCCCTTGCCTTCTGCCTTTCTTGTCTCGTGAATGGAGACGGAAAGCTTCTCGGCTAGAACTCGCCTAGAACAACTGCGGCTGCACATTGAGCTGGCCCGGAACGCCCTGCTGAAACTTGCCTTCTGGCACCACATTCACGGGGCAGCCGTCTTTCTTCGGCCACCTGCCAAGCGGCCCCATATCGCCGCGCTCGTTGCACTCCGCTTGTCAGATTGGCTTCCCGTGGCGCTGATTTCAGCCTGGCCAAATACTAGCGCTCCGGAGAGCTGTCTCGCAGACAATAATGTCCCGGCATAGAAATTTGTCCTGCAATGTTCCCTCCTCTTTTCCCACACTGTGTTGCTCTGATGAATGCCTTGAGCATGGAACGACTTAAGGCAGCAAGTATTCCTCGCCGGCCACCTCTCGCTGTGCAAGAGGTACGCCGTGGACCCTGTGAACGCTGCCAAGCAAAAAGCAGAGCCGTGACCATAAAAGCGAGGAGAGAGCATGCACGAAGCACACTAGTTCTGTCTAGTGCTTTCCGTGCAGAGAGGCGGCAAAGCTGAATGCCGTGTCCGAGCTTGACAACTCGCTGGAGCACAGAAAGCCAAGAATGAAGAGGCGGAACACAGCCTTGGTTTCAGCAGCTTCCGGGACTGCAAAAGTTCACCAATAGCTCTGTCAAAGCAGAACTCGGCTGCGAATGCTCTCGCAGCTTGGGAAAGTTAGGCGCAGCTGTTGACCAGCTCTGCCCGTGGCCACAGGCTGCTTCTTCCACCTTTCACTGGGGCAGAGCTTTTGCGGAACAGAGACGGCATTCTTCCAGTGCGTGTTCTCCAAGGAGCTGTGAAACAGAGCCTAGCACGCTGTCTCGCTGATACTGGCTTTCGGCAAGCAAGCGTGCCGCACCGCCTACATTCTGCACTCTGGCAGCCTAGTTGCCAGCTTTCGACAGGTGCTGTCCTAGCAAGGAAGCTCAGGCAGTCAAAGCCGGCGCAGGGCGGCACCTTTCTGCTTTGCCCGCCTAAGCGGCGTCACACTCCCAAGGATACTGTGTCCTTTCCCTCTGCACTGCGTCTGCCGACGTGCTCTCTGCATCTCGGAGCATAACGGCAAAGGACAACGTTTTGCACGGCAGGGTAGAAATGGCATTGCTAGCAGGAAAGCTAGATGCCTTGGAACTGCCCGCTTACCCCTTGCCACTCACTTCAGGCTCGTACGCTGAGCAGAACAGCCTGTTGTTCCTGAAGCTTCGCTGGCTGTCGTTCGTGCCCAGACGCGATTTCCTTCCCAAGGAGGCGAAGCGCCCTCTACTTCTCGCACCGAGCGCGCTGCTCCTGGCTTTCGCTTCTGCCGCAACGAGCTCGCTACGCGCACTTTTCTTCTCAACCCTGGGTGCCCTTGCCTTCTGCCTTTCTTGTCTCGTGAATGGAGACGGAAAGCTTCTCGGCTAGAACTCGCCTAGAACAACTGCGGCTGCACATTGAGCTGGCCCGGAACGCCCTGCTGAAACTTGCCTTCTGGCACCACATTCACGGGGCAGCCGTCTTTCTTCGGCCACCTGCCAAGCGGCCCCATATCGCCGCGCTCGTTGCACTCCGCTTGTCAGATTGGCTTCCCGTGGCGCTGATTTCAGCCTGGCCAAATACTGGCGCTCCGGAGAGCTGTCTCGCAGACAATAATGTCCCGGCATAGAAATTTGTCCTGCAATGTTCCCTCCTCTTTTCCCACACTGTGTTGCTCTGATGAATGCCTTGAGCATGGAACGACTTAAGGCAGCAAGTATTCCTCGCCGGCCACCTCTCGCTGTGCAAGAGGTACGCCGTGGACCCTGTGAACGCTGCCAAGCAAAAAGCAGAGCCGTGACCATAAAAGCGAGGAGAGAGCATGCACGAAGCACACTAGTTCTGTCTAGTGCTTTCCGTGCAGAGAGGCGGCAAAGCTGAATGCCGTGTCCGAGCTTGACAACTCGCTGGAGCACAGAAAGCCAAGAATGAAGAGGCGGAACACAGCCTTGGTTTCAGCAGCTTCCGGGACTGCAAAAGTTCACCAATAGCTCTGTCAAAGCAGAACTCGGCTGCGAATGCTCTCGCAGCTTGGGAAAGTTAGGCGCAGCTGTTGACCAGCTCTGCCCGTGGCCACAGGCTGCTTCTTCCACCTTTCACTGGGGCAGAGCTTTTGCGGAACAGAGACGGCATTCTTCCAGT
>NW_026912153.1:7500-10000 GCF_963662255.1 Cinclus cinclus
CCTCCGGGCACCGGCCGGCCGCCGCCGCCGCCACCGCCGCCGCCGCTGACCGCGGGCAACGGGCCTGCGAGGTGACCCCAGCCGCACCGCCGGGGTGGCAACCCCGGACGGCGATTGATCGTCAAGCGACGCTCAGACAGGCGTAGCCCCGGGAGGAACCCGGGGCCGCAAGTGCGTTCGAAGTGTCGATGATCAATGTGTCCTGCAATTCACATTAATTCTCGCAGCTAGCTGCGTTCTTCATCGACGCACGAGCCGAGTGATCCACCGCTAAGAGTTGTCTGGCTTTCGGCACCGACCCCGCACGCGCGGAGGGGCCGGGACCGCTCGCGTGAAGCGGCCCCTTTTTCTGTTTCGGCGTGGACGCGCGCGCGCGCGCCCCCGCTTCGACCGTACGAGCACACAGAGAGAAACGGAGGAGGAAGGCGGGGGGGGGGGGCAAAAAAAGAGTAACCCCACGAAACGCTCCGAAAGTCGGCAAAAAGGCGGGGGGGCACGCGCCCCCGACCGCCTCCCCCCGCGAGGGGAGACGCCACCTCGCGTGCCGTCTTCCGGAGGCGGCCCAGGCGCCCGGGCTCGGCCCGACCTCCGCACGGAGAGGCTGAGCGGCAACGCGCCGGACCGCGGGGCCACGGCAACCCGGCCCGGCCTCTTTTTCACGGGACGACACGCGTTCGCGGCCGGGGGCGCGACCGTCGGCCCCCGCTCACAACTCGACTCCCTTCACCGCTCCGCGGACTCGGGGAACACCGCCGCGCCAACCGCGGGGCCGGCTCTCCCCGGCGACCTTACAACGCCCGAGACCGCCACGCGGCGTCTACCGCTCCACCAGCGCACCCCTGCGCGGGACCGCTCCTCCCCGTCAGAAGGAGAGCATCTGGCAGCCACGCTCCGCCGCCGGCGCCGGAGGCGGACGCCGCCGAGACCCGAGCCGGCATCGCGAGCGCCCGAGGCCCGCCGGTCGGCAAGACCCGGCGCCGCCACGGCCGCACTCCCAGGACCGCCGCCGCCGCTTCGCACCGTCGGGGCCCCTTCCGCGAGCACGCGCCCGGCAGCAGGTGTACGGTGCTGAGCCGGGGGGCAACACCCGCTCCCCTCGTTTCCACTCAGGGACCGGGTGGGGAAGCGCCCCCGCGGCCGCCCGCGGCACCTGCCTTCGGCCCACACGCGGCCGGGAAGGGCAACGGGGAAACGACGGGCAGGGCCCGGGCCGGGACGGCCATCGGCGACGGCAGGCTCCTTCCGGCAAGACCATCCCCCCAGGGGGGACACCCGCCGAGCGGCGACGCCGCCAACTCGGCACGGGGTCGCCCGCACTCGCCGGGCCTCCGGCGACGGAGGAGACAACCCAGCGCTCACCCGGTCGGGAGAGCGGCCAAGCCAGGGGCGGCCGGCGGCCGGCAGCGCCGGTGCGGTTCGAGGAGAAGGCCGTCGAGGGAAGAGGCGCGGTCGCGCCTGACGCGGCGCCGCACGCGAGCCTGCGGCGGCGGCCGAGGGGAGAGAGCGCGGCGGGGCCCGGCGGCCGCAACCCCGCAGCTCAGGTAGGGCAGAGAGCACGCGCCCTCTGCCGGCGTCGCCCGTCTAGAAGCGAGCGGGTCCGGCCCCGCGGCCGGTCGCGCGCCGCGGCCTCTCCGCCGAGAGCGGGCCGCGGAGAGGGGGGGGCAGGGCGCCCCTCCCCGGCGCGGCTGCCCCCGCGCGCGCACGGCGGGACGCCGGCGACGGCGAGCCCGGCCGGTCACAACGGACACCACCGCAGGGGCATCGGCGGAGGGAGCTCCCCCTACCCCTCGACAGCACCGCGCCACCGCCCGGAACCCGCGCCGCCGCCGCCGCCGCCGCCGCCGCGGCGGGGCGCGCCGAGCCGCCCGAGTCTTTAAACCTCCGCCCGGCTCGGCGGCCCATTCGACTCCCAAGAGGCGTTTGTCGACGCCGAGGGATCTCGGGGACCGCCGAGGCTCGGAGCGCTAGGTACCTGGCCCTGGGGTGAGGGAAACGACCTGCATGGCCCCACCGGGGTGCCTCCCCCACTGCCACCCTCGGGGGAGCGTCCACCGGCGGGGGCGCGCCCGACATCCGCCGCCACCGCCGCGGCAATCCGTCTCGGGGCCCGGGGTTTCCCTCAGTAGCCCGGCGCTGCGCCTGAGAGGACCGCCGCGGCTCGGGCCGCCCCGCCGCTGCGGGGACACGGCCCGGCCCCACCGAGAACATCGCGCGCCCCACCGAGAGGCCACGCCGACGACGGAGCGAGGGTCGCCGCCGTCACCGGCCGCGCCTCCCCGGTGGCGGGCTCGCAACCCGCGCGCCCACCCGCGAGGCGCGACCCGGAACGCCCGGAGGCCCGGCCCTTGGAGTTCCTCCGTCGCGCGAGGGGGACCGCTCGGCCAGGAGCGGGATTTTGCCGGGCGGCAAAGCCCCCATCCCCGGTGCGGGAAGGGCCGGAGGAGCCGCCTCCTCCGAGCCCCGAAGGCCTTCCCGCGCCCTCTCGGCCCCTCGCCGTACG
>NW_026912153.1:15000-17500 GCF_963662255.1 Cinclus cinclus
CTCGGGGAAAGGGCCGGGGGAAAGCCTCGGCAGGCTCAACACAAGCCCCCGGCCGCGGTCCACCCCCCCGCTGCCGGTCACCGCGCACCAAACCGACAGCCGAAAAACACCACGCCCGCTGAGCGGGCAGGCCCCCGGCTTAAGGCCAGGCAGAAAAGGGACGAGGCGCCGCCGCCTCGCCCAACCACCGTGCCCGGGGGGAAGCAAGCGGGTGCCTGCCCCCCCCCCGAACTTCACGAAACCGGCGGCAGCCCGGCCGGAGCGGGACACACTGGCGGCTTTTTCTCCCTCGGTCTTCTCTTTCTCTCCCACGGCCTCCACACCTCGCCTCGGCCGGGGAGCGGCTCTCGGTGATCACCTGGACTCACAACCTGTCCCAGCAAGCTGGGTAGTACGGGAACCCGGACAAAGCCCCGCGACTTTGCCCACAACATAGGCGGTTGCTTTTCCTCGCCCCGACGACCGCACGCGCGGCCGCCCATCTCCGCCTCGGACACAGGCACCGTAACAGCCTGCGGGGATGCGGCCCGTAACCCGCTCCCATAATACGGACAGACGAGCCCGAGGCCGCCGACGCCTCCAAGAAAATCCATCGGACGTGACCGAGGGGGCGCACTGCTGCAAGCCGTCTGTTACGATGACACAGCTGGAGGCAGCCAGAAACAGCGACCCCTTGGTGAACTTCCGGGCCCGGCGGGGACAACAGGTCTACCCCGTCCTCCCGCCGAGATTTGCCTAAGTCCCGCCGGAGCGGGGTAGACCTGTCCGCCCCGGGGACGCCCGCCACCAGGGCGCCCTCTCCCGTGGGGGCTGGCGGAGTCTGCCGGCCCTGGTGCTGGGTAGACCTGGCCTTCAGGGGCTGCCCCGAAGACGGCTAGATCTGCTCGCCCCGGCGGCGGCGGCGGCAGCGGCGGCGGCGGCGGTCGGACGCCGCCGGCCCCGGAGCCTGGTAGACGAGGCACCCCTCGTACCATCCCGGAGCCGAGGGAACCCCACGGCCCCGTGTCGCGCCCGGAGCCGGATGGCTGTAGCAGCCGTGTCCCACCCGCTGAACCCGATTTCAAGACCAAAACATATTTTCTTTCTTTTCTCTTTTCTTTTCTTTTCTTTTCTTTTCTTTTCTTTTCTTTTCTTTTCTTTTCTTTTCTTTTCTTTTCTTTTCTTTTCTTTCCTTTTCTTTTCTGAACGAATGCCTCTTCTGTTTGGTGGGAACAAAAAACTCCGCAAAATAAAATCCTTGCCAAGTCTTATATGTTTTCCCTTTGCGCCCAGACCACTCCCAGCCGAGCTGACGGGCAGCCTGTGCCCTGTGCTCGGCCTGCTGACACGCTGACCCACTCAAACGGCATCCCCACAAGCCCCCAGTCCCCTGTGCCCTGGAGAACCTACATACAAAGCACCCCCCCCACACACCCCCCCAGCCAAAACAGAACCTCGCCGGGCACAGCGGGGAGGGGAAGCACGTACACGCGGGGGAACTCGGCACAAAGCTGCCTGTCCCCGGCACAACTCGCCCCGCCTAACAGAGGAGGCTGCTGCGGGGTGGCCCGCGCCGCGGCCAGCGGCAAGCGGGCAGCCGATTCCAGGCCGATTCTTCTACGGAAGGCCCGCAGAGGTGTTCGGCCCTCGGCACGGGTCTGGGGGGGGAACGTGGGGGCTCGGTGCCGAGGGGCCCGGGGCCGGCACGGAGCCGCCGGCCCTCCCCTCAGGCCACACACACACACACACACACACACACACAAAAACACCCCCACTCCCACCCACCCCCCCCCCCACGCTCGCTCATGTCCTCTCCCCGTCCCCCACCCTGCGCTTTCTCGACCACCCATTGACGCGACCCCGCCCTCAACCATTAGCCTCCCTGGCGCCGCTATTCAGCCTTCCCGTACGCCCCACCCATTGACAGTTGGGAGAGCCCCGTCCCCCACCATCAGCCTCCCTGTGCGCCGTCTTCAGACTTTTCCCACCCCCGCCCAGGGTTCCAACGGCCAGTTCGTACAGTGGCAGCGGCGGCAGCGAGCGGCGGTGGCGACGGGAGGGCATGGGGAGGGCAGGCGGCCGGTGTCGAGGCGAGCAGGCTGAGAGCCCGGGGCAGAAGCACAGCTGGCGGCGGGCGGGCAGCGGGTGCTGGCGGGATGCTTGGCGCTGTATGTCCTTTTTCAAAGAAGCTTTCTCTTCAGCTCTCTCTCTGAGGCTTTTGGTTTGGCGGCGCTCCTTCCTGCTCAGCCCCGGCCTCGGATCGCTCAAGTGGGTCGAGCCTGCGGCAGGCAGGCAGGACAGGACAGGACAGGGCAGGACAGGACAGCAAGCGGCACGGCGGGTGGGTGAGGGAGTGAGCGATGCACAAAGCAAGCCGGGAGCCGGGCTGCTGCTGCCTCTTCAAGCACGGGGAGGGGGCGGGGGAACGCCGCCGGCTCCTCTCGAGGAGCGGCTGGGAGAAGCGGGCTGCGGGCGGGCAGCACGTCAGCGAAGCGGGCTGGGGCTGAGGCCGATGCCGATG
>NW_026912153.1:30000-35000 GCF_963662255.1 Cinclus cinclus
CCGGCGGCCGGCCCTTCCCGCGACGCCGCGGGCAAGGAGCCGGGACCGCTGCGCAGCTTTTTTTTCTGCTTCGGACAAACGCGAGCCTTCTTCTCTCTCCCTTCGTTCCCCCTTTCTCGCCATCGCTCCCATCTCTCTCGGGGCCCGCGCCCTTCGAGACTAGGCCTCGCGTTCAAAGAAGTCACGCGCGCCTTGACGCGCGGGACAGGGCTCGGCTGGGGCTGACCCGCCCCCGAGGCCGGCCCGAAACTGACGGACGTGCTAGAGGAGACAGCGACCCGGCAAGGCGGGCGCGGCCCGGACACCGAGGCCCCTTGGCCGGGGCGGCTCGCTCTGCAGCAGGCGGCGGTGCGACAAAGGAGCGCCGTGCGGTAACGACGCGCGCGGAACGGGCTCTTTTCCCCCGTCCGTGCCCCCCACCCGGTTTTCTTAATCCCAACTCTCTCTGTCCGTCTCTCTCTCTCTCTCTCTGGGTCTGCTCTCAGCTCAAGCTCGAGCCGCACCGCCACCCAGCGCTGCTCGCAGCCGGCACCCACGGGCACTAACTCGGGCCAGGGCCAGCACCGGCACCTCGCAGCGATTTTTAAGCACACCTGAACGCTCGCGGGGCCACGCGGCAGTCACACAGCACGGGACGGTAAAGACGTTCCTCCCCGGCAGCGGGAGGAGCGACACCTCACCTGCGACGGGAAGCGAATTGGAAAGGAGACCACCCTGCTCAAAGTACCGAACACCGCCGAAGCTCTCCCCATGACAGAGAGAGCCCCGGAAGAGCCGGCCCGCCGGGGGCCCTTTCCGACGCGACCCGAAAAGCCTCATCGATCGGAACCGACAGAGGGAAAGACGGAAAGAAAAGCCGCCACGGAAACGGCGACGAAGGCCCCACGGCCACGGTCCTGGGACAACGGCAACGGAAGCCCAGCATGCACACCACACCCCCCCCACCGGCCGGCTCCACCACGGTCCAGGCGGGCAGCGGGCAGATGACTGCAGGGCTCCGCACACGCATGCGAGCGGGACACGTCCCCGAGAGGCCCTCGCCGCGGCTTGGCGCCGCCGAGCCTCCCCGACGCTCCCGAGGCCGCCGACGCCGGCGGGCCACTTCCAGCTTTTTCACAACTGGTCACACAGCAGAGGAGGAGAGCGGGGGGTGCCGCCACCCACCCGCGGGCCGCAACACAACGGAAACGGGGCAGCTGCCGCCGACCATGCCACGGGCCACCGGCTTTCGCCTGCCTCGCAGCGACCGGCTTCCCTCCGGAAAAGCCGGGTGGGACGGCAAACAGCGACAGGAAAATAAAAAAAAAAAAAAAAACGAATCACAAAAAAAAGAAAAAAAGCACACGGTGCGTCGCACGACCCGTGCTAGCCACGGGGGGTCACGGGCCAGGGGTAGGGGCGAGGCCCGCGCCTCTCGCTCCCCCATATAACAACCCCTTTTTTCTCCACCGACGTCTCACTCTCCAGCTTCTCCCTTCTCTTTCGTGGCCCGCGCCCCTTCGTCAGCGCGCTTCTCGGTGCCGCAGCTTAAGGCCGCGATGGGGAGAAAAAAAAAAAAAAAAAAAAAAAAAGCCGGGTGAGCACCCCCCACGCTCTGCCCGGCACGCGCCTAAAAAAAAAAAAAAAAAAAAAAAAAAAAAAAAAAAAAAAAATTAAAGCGGAACCGGCTCACAACCCAGCCCGCCGGCAACCACGGCGGCCAAGGGGCAGGCCAGACACCACGGGCCGCCCCGGCACGGTGGCTCGATCGCGCCGGCCACTACCGAGAAAGGGCGAGGCGCCGCCGCCTCGCCCACGACATTCACCTGGGGGGGGCGGGGGCTCTCTGTCGGGTTCCGGTCCGCACTACGGCACGGCCGGCCACCGTGGCCGGCCGTCGCCCCTGAAAAACTCCACCCGCTACGCGGGTCCCCGGCTTAGGGCCGAGGAAGGGGGACTTCAACAAGACACAGCAGAGAGGGGGTGCCGCCACCCCAGTCCCACCCATTTCACGGGGAGACTCCCGTCACCGAGCACCCTCAGGCAACCGGGACAAGCCGAGGCCACACGCCCCACTGCATGTCCCCCGCAGCCCTTCCGACACGGACAACTCTGGCAAAACAGGTCGGGAGCGGGGAACGAGGCGCAGCCACCTCGGCCGACCGAGCCGTGCTCGGGGGCTCTCGGGGAAAGGGCCGGGGGAAAGCCTCGGCAGGCTCAACACAAGCCCCCGGCCGCGGTCCACCCCCCCGCTGCCGGTCACCGCGCACCAAACCGACAGCCGAAAAACACCACGCCCGCTGAGCGGGCAGGCCCCCGGCTTAAGGCCAGGCAGAAAAGGGACGAGGCGCCGCCGCCTCGCCCAACCACCGTGCCCGGGGGGAAGCAAGCGGGTGCCTGCCCCCCCCCCGAACTTCACGAAACCGGCGGCAGCCCGGCCGGAGCGGGACACACTGGCGGCTTTTTCTCCCTCGGTCTTCTCTTTCTCTCCCACGGCCTCCACACCTCGCCTCGGCCGGGGAGCGGCTCTCGGTGATCACCTGGACTCACAACCTGTCCCAGCAAGCTGGGTAGTACGGGAACCCGGACAAAGCCCCGCGACTTTGCCCACAACATAGGCGGTTGCTTTTCCTCGCCCCGACGACCGCACGCGCGGCCGCCCATCTCCGCCTCGGACACAGGCACCGTAACAGCCTGCGGGGATGCGGCCCGTAACCCGCTCCCATAATACGGACAGACGAGCCCGAGGCCGCCGACGCCTCCAAGAAAATCCATCGGACGTGACCGAGGGGGCGCACTGCTGCAAGCCGTCTGTTACGATGACACAGCTGGAGGCAGCCAGAAACAGCGACCCCTTGGTGAACTTCCGGGCCCGGCGGGGACAACAGGTCTACCCCGTCCTCCCGCCGAGATTTGCCTAAGTCCCGCCGGAGCGGGGTAGACCTGTCCGCCCCGGGGACGCCCGCCACCAGGGCGCCCTCTCCCGTGGGGGCTGGCGGAGTCTGCCGGCCCTGGTGCTGGGTAGACCTGGCCTTCAGGGGCTGCCCCGAAGACGGCTAGATCTGCTCGCCCCGGCGGCGGCGGCGGCAGCGGCGGCGGCGGCGGTCGGACGCCGCCGGCCCCGGAGCCTGGTAGACGAGGCACCCCTCGTACCATCCCGGAGCCGAGGGAACCCCACGGCCCCGTGTCGCGCCCGGAGCCGGATGGCTGTAGCAGCCGTGTCCCACCCGCTGAACCCGATTTCAAGACCAAAACATATTTTCTTTCTTTTCTCTTTTCTTTTCTTTTCTTTTCTTTTCTTTTCTTTTCTTTTCTTTTCTTTTCTTTTCTTTTCTTTTCTTTTCTTTTCTTTCCTTTTCTTTTCTGAACGAATGCCTCTTCTGTTTGGTGGGAACAAAAAACTCCGCAAAATAAAATCCTTGCCAAGTCTTATATGTTTTCCCTTTGCGCCCAGACCACTCCCAGCCGAGCTGACGGGCAGCCTGTGCCCTGTGCTCGGCCTGCTGACACGCTGACCCACTCAAACGGCATCCCCACAAGCCCCCAGTCCCCTGTGCCCTGGAGAACCTACATACAAAGCACCCCCCCCACACACCCCCCCAGCCAAAACAGAACCTCGCCGGGCACAGCGGGGAGGGGAAGCACGTACACGCGGGGGAACTCGGCACAAAGCTGCCTGTCCCCGGCACAACTCGCCCCGCCTAACAGAGGAGGCTGCTGCGGGGTGGCCCGCGCCGCGGCCAGCGGCAAGCGGGCAGCCGATTCCAGGCCGATTCTTCTACGGAAGGCCCGCAGAGGTGTTCGGCCCTCGGCACGGGTCTGGGGGGGGAACGTGGGGGCTCGGTGCCGAGGGGCCCGGGGCCGGCACGGAGCCGCCGGCCCTCCCCTCAGGCCACACACACACACACACACACACACACACAAAAACACCCCCACTCCCACCCACCCCCCCCCCCACGCTCGCTCATGTCCTCTCCCCGTCCCCCACCCTGCGCTTTCTCGACCACCCATTGACGCGACCCCGCCCTCAACCATTAGCCTCCCTGGCGCCGCTATTCAGCCTTCCCGTACGCCCCACCCATTGACAGTTGGGAGAGCCCCGTCCCCCACCATCAGCCTCCCTGTGCGCCGTCTTCAGACTTTTCCCACCCCCGCCCAGGGTTCCAACGGCCAGTTCGTACAGTGGCAGCGGCGGCAGCGAGCGGCGGTGGCGACGGGAGGGCATGGGGAGGGCAGGCGGCCGGTGTCGAGGCGAGCAGGCTGAGAGCCCGGGGCAGAAGCACAGCTGGCGGCGGGCGGGCAGCGGGTGCTGGCGGGATGCTTGGCGCTGTATGTCCTTTTTCAAAGAAGCTTTCTCTTCAGCTCTCTCTCTGAGGCTTTTGGTTTGGCGGCGCTCCTTCCTGCTCAGCCCCGGCCTCGGATCGCTCAAGTGGGTCGAGCCTGCGGCAGGCAGGCAGGACAGGACAGGACAGGGCAGGACAGGACAGCAAGCGGCACGGCGGGTGGGTGAGGGAGTGAGCGATGCACAAAGCAAGCCGGGAGCCGGGCTGCTGCTGCCTCTTCAAGCACGGGGAGGGGGCGGGGGAACGCCGCCGGCTCCTCTCGAGGAGCGGCTGGGAGAAGCGGGCTGCGGGCGGGCAGCACGTCAGCGAAGCGGGCTGGGGCTGAGGCCGATGCCGATGCAGGGCAAGTGCCCGGCGGAGCTCGTCAGTAGCAGTCGCCGGGGCGTGGAGCCGGCAGGGAGGCCGGGACAGAAGGTCGGCCGTCGTCACATAGCGGCTTTCGGGACGTGTTGCTGGGGGAAGCGTGCAGGTGGGGGCGGGAGTGTGCGCGGCCGGCTGTGCACGCGGGACTGTCGGACGGGCGGGCAGGCCGCCCGGCGAACGCGGGCTCGCCGGCCCGGAGATGGCGACGGGGCCGGCCGCGCGTCCGGTGGAAGACGCGTGGCGCCGTCGCTCCGCGGCGGCAGGCCGCCGAAGCAGGAAGACGACGGCAGGTCTAACCCGGCGTTGGGCAACTGG
>NW_026912153.1:47500-52500 GCF_963662255.1 Cinclus cinclus
CAGGCGGCGGTGCGACAAAGGAGCGCCGTGCGGTAACGACGCGCGCGGAACGGGCTCTTTTCCCCCGTCCGTGCCCCCCACCCGGTTTTCTTAATCCCAACTCTCTCTGTCCGTCTCTCTCTCTCTCTCTCTGGGTCTGCTCTCAGCTCAAGCTCGAGCCGCACCGCCACCCAGCGCTGCTCGCAGCCGGCACCCACGGGCACTAACTCGGGCCAGGGCCAGCACCGGCACCTCGCAGCGATTTTTAAGCACACCTGAACGCTCGCGGGGCCACGCGGCAGTCACACAGCACGGGACGGTAAAGACGTTCCTCCCCGGCAGCGGGAGGAGCGACACCTCACCTGCGACGGGAAGCGAATTGGAAAGGAGACCACCCTGCTCAAAGTACCGAACACCGCCGAAGCTCTCCCCATGACAGAGAGAGCCCCGGAAGAGCCGGCCCGCCGGGGGCCCTTTCCGACGCGACCCGAAAAGCCTCATCGATCGGAACCGACAGAGGGAAAGACGGAAAGAAAAGCCGCCACGGAAACGGCGACGAAGGCCCCACGGCCACGGTCCTGGGACAACGGCAACGGAAGCCCAGCATGCACACCACACCCCCCCCACCGGCCGGCTCCACCACGGTCCAGGCGGGCAGCGGGCAGATGACTGCAGGGCTCCGCACACGCATGCGAGCGGGACACGTCCCCGAGAGGCCCTCGCCGCGGCTTGGCGCCGCCGAGCCTCCCCGACGCTCCCGAGGCCGCCGACGCCGGCGGGCCACTTCCAGCTTTTTCACAACTGGTCACACAGCAGAGGAGGAGAGCGGGGGGTGCCGCCACCCACCCGCGGGCCGCAACACAACGGAAACGGGGCAGCTGCCGCCGACCATGCCACGGGCCACCGGCTTTCGCCTGCCTCGCAGCGACCGGCTTCCCTCCGGAAAAGCCGGGTGGGACGGCAAACAGCGACAGGAAAATAAAAAAAAAAAAAAAAACGAATCACAAAAAAAAGAAAAAAAGCACACGGTGCGTCGCACGACCCGTGCTAGCCACGGGGGGTCACGGGCCAGGGGTAGGGGCGAGGCCCGCGCCTCTCGCTCCCCCATATAACAACCCCTTTTTTCTCCACCGACGTCTCACTCTCCAGCTTCTCCCTTCTCTTTCGTGGCCCGCGCCCCTTCGTCAGCGCGCTTCTCGGTGCCGCAGCTTAAGGCCGCGATGGGGAGAAAAAAAAAAAAAAAAAAAAAAAAAGCCGGGTGAGCACCCCCCACGCTCTGCCCGGCACGCGCCTAAAAAAAAAAAAAAAAAAAAAAAAAAAAAA
Source organism: Cinclus cinclus (assembly GCF_963662255.1). Taxonomy (NCBI): domain Eukaryota; kingdom Metazoa; phylum Chordata; class Aves; order Passeriformes; family Cinclidae; genus Cinclus; species Cinclus cinclus. The sequence continues at coordinate 48,803 of NW_026912153.1, forward strand.
AAAAAAAAAAATTAAAGCGGAACCGGCTCACAACCCAGCCCGCCGGCAACCACGGCGGCCAAGGGGCAGGCCAGACACCACGGGCCGCCCCGGCACGGTGGCTCGATCGCGCCGGCCACTACCGAGAAAGGGCGAGGCGCCGCCGCCTCGCCCACGACATTCACCTGGGGGGGGCGGGGGCTCTCTGTCGGGTTCCGGTCCGCACTACGGCACGGCCGGCCACCGTGGCCGGCCGTCGCCCCTGAAAAACTCCACCCGCTACGCGGGTCCCCGGCTTAGGGCCGAGGAAGGGGGACTTCAACAAGACACAGCAGAGAGGGGGTGCCGCCACCCCAGTCCCACCCATTTCACGGGGAGACTCCCGTCACCGAGCACCCTCAGGCAACCGGGACAAGCCGAGGCCACACGCCCCACTGCATGTCCCCCGCAGCCCTTCCGACACGGACAACTCTGGCAAAACAGGTCGGGAGCGGGGAACGAGGCGCAGCCACCTCGGCCGACCGAGCCGTGCTCGGGGGCTCTCGGGGAAAGGGCCGGGGGAAAGCCTCGGCAGGCTCAACACAAGCCCCCGGCCGCGGTCCACCCCCCCGCTGCCGGTCACCGCGCACCAAACCGACAGCCGAAAAACACCACGCCCGCTGAGCGGGCAGGCCCCCGGCTTAAGGCCAGGCAGAAAAGGGACGAGGCGCCGCCGCCTCGCCCAACCACCGTGCCCGGGGGGAAGCAAGCGGGTGCCTGCCCCCCCCCCGAACTTCACGAAACCGGCGGCAGCCCGGCCGGAGCGGGACACACTGGCGGCTTTTTCTCCCTCGGTCTTCTCTTTCTCTCCCACGGCCTCCACACCTCGCCTCGGCCGGGGAGCGGCTCTCGGTGATCACCTGGACTCACAACCTGTCCCAGCAAGCTGGGTAGTACGGGAACCCGGACAAAGCCCCGCGACTTTGCCCACAACATAGGCGGTTGCTTTTCCTCGCCCCGACGACCGCACGCGCGGCCGCCCATCTCCGCCTCGGACACAGGCACCGTAACAGCCTGCGGGGATGCGGCCCGTAACCCGCTCCCATAATACGGACAGACGAGCCCGAGGCCGCCGACGCCTCCAAGAAAATCCATCGGACGTGACCGAGGGGGCGCACTGCTGCAAGCCGTCTGTTACGATGACACAGCTGGAGGCAGCCAGAAACAGCGACCCCTTGGTGAACTTCCGGGCCCGGCGGGGACAACAGGTCTACCCCGTCCTCCCGCCGAGATTTGCCTAAGTCCCGCCGGAGCGGGGTAGACCTGTCCGCCCCGGGGACGCCCGCCACCAGGGCGCCCTCTCCCGTGGGGGCTGGCGGAGTCTGCCGGCCCTGGTGCTGGGTAGACCTGGCCTTCAGGGGCTGCCCCGAAGACGGCTAGATCTGCTCGCCCCGGCGGCGGCGGCGGCAGCGGCGGCGGCGGCGGTCGGACGCCGCCGGCCCCGGAGCCTGGTAGACGAGGCACCCCTCGTACCATCCCGGAGCCGAGGGAACCCCACGGCCCCGTGTCGCGCCCGGAGCCGGATGGCTGTAGCAGCCGTGTCCCACCCGCTGAACCCGATTTCAAGACCAAAACATATTTTCTTTCTTTTCTCTTTTCTTTTCTTTTCTTTTCTTTTCTTTTCTTTTCTTTTCTTTTCTTTTCTTTTCTTTTCTTTTCTTTTCTTTTCTTTTCTTTCCTTTTCTTTTCTGAACGAATGCCTCTTCTGTTTGGTGGGAACAAAAAACTCCGCAAAATAAAATCCTTGCCAAGTCTTATATGTTTTCCCTTTGCGCCCAGACCACTCCCAGCCGAGCTGACGGGCAGCCTGTGCCCTGTGCTCGGCCTGCTGACACGCTGACCCACTCAAACGGCATCCCCACAAGCCCCCAGTCCCCTGTGCCCTGGAGAACCTACATACAAAGCACCCCCCCCACACACCCCCCCAGCCAAAACAGAACCTCGCCGGGCACAGCGGGGAGGGGAAGCACGTACACGCGGGGGAACTCGGCACAAAGCTGCCTGTCCCCGGCACAACTCGCCCCGCCTAACAGAGGAGGCTGCTGCGGGGTGGCCCGCGCCGCGGCCAGCGGCAAGCGGGCAGCCGATTCCAGGCCGATTCTTCTACGGAAGGCCCGCAGAGGTGTTCGGCCCTCGGCACGGGTCTGGGGGGGGAACGTGGGGGCTCGGTGCCGAGGGGCCCGGGGCCGGCACGGAGCCGCCGGCCCTCCCCTCAGGCCACACACACACACACACACACACACACACAAAAACACCCCCACTCCCACCCACCCCCCCCCCCACGCTCGCTCATGTCCTCTCCCCGTCCCCCACCCTGCGCTTTCTCGACCACCCATTGACGCGACCCCGCCCTCAACCATTAGCCTCCCTGGCGCCGCTATTCAGCCTTCCCGTACGCCCCACCCATTGACAGTTGGGAGAGCCCCGTCCCCCACCATCAGCCTCCCTGTGCGCCGTCTTCAGACTTTTCCCACCCCCGCCCAGGGTTCCAACGGCCAGTTCGTACAGTGGCAGCGGCGGCAGCGAGCGGCGGTGGCGACGGGAGGGCATGGGGAGGGCAGGCGGCCGGTGTCGAGGCGAGCAGGCTGAGAGCCCGGGGCAGAAGCACAGCTGGCGGCGGGCGGGCAGCGGGTGCTGGCGGGATGCTTGGCGCTGTATGTCCTTTTTCAAAGAAGCTTTCTCTTCAGCTCTCTCTCTGAGGCTTTTGGTTTGGCGGCGCTCCTTCCTGCTCAGCCCCGGCCTCGGATCGCTCAAGTGGGTCGAGCCTGCGGCAGGCAGGCAGGACAGGACAGGACAGGGCAGGACAGGACAGCAAGCGGCACGGCGGGTGGGTGAGGGAGTGAGCGATGCACAAAGCAAGCCGGGAGCCGGGCTGCTGCTGCCTCTTCAAGCACGGGGAGGGGGCGGGGGAACGCCGCCGGCTCCTCTCGAGGAGCGGCTGGGAGAAGCGGGCTGCGGGCGGGCAGCACGTCAGCGAAGCGGGCTGGGGCTGAGGCCGATGCCGATGCAGGGCAAGTGCCCGGCGGAGCTCGTCAGTAGCAGTCGCCGGGGCGTGGAGCCGGCAGGGAGGCCGGGACAGAAGGTCGGCCGTCGTCACATAGCGGCTTTCGGGACGTGTTGCTGGGGGAAGCGTGCAGGTGGGGGCGGGAGTGTGCGCGGCCGGCTGTGCACGCGGGACTGTCGGACGGGCGGGCAGGCCGCCCGGCGAACGCGGGCTCGCCGGCCCGGAGATGGCGACGGGGCCGGCCGCGCGTCCGGTGGAAGACGCGTGGCGCCGTCGCTCCGCGGCGGCAGGCCGCCGAAGCAGGAAGACGACGGCAGGTCTAACCCGGCGTTGGGCAACTGGCCTACCCGGCAGAGAGCCCGGCAGACGTCAAGGTAGGCAAAGGGCAGCCGGTCTACCCGGCAGAGAGCCCGGCAGACGTCAAGGCCGGCGGAGGGCAACAGGTCTACCCGGCAGAGAGCCTGGCAGACGTCAGGGCCGGCGGAGGGCAACAGGTCTACCCGGCAGAGAGCCTGGCAGACGTCAAGGCCGGCGGAGGGCAACCGGTCTACCCGGCAGCAGGCCGCTGCGGACCAAGGCCGGCGGAGGGCAACAGGTCTACCCGGCAGAGAGCCTGGCAGACGTCAGGGCCGGCGGAGGGCAAGTGGTCTGCCCCGGCGGGACGGAGGCTGGCAGA